>NC_057716.1:3226665-3233055 GCF_004010195.1 Chiloscyllium plagiosum | reverse complement strand
ATAGGAAGGAGACCAGAATTGCACGCAATATTCCAACAGTGGCCTAACCAATGTCCTGCACAGCTGCAACGTGACCTCCCAACTCCTGTACTCAATACTCTGACCAATAAAGGAAAGCATACCAAACGCCTTCTTCACTATCCTATCTACCTGCGACTCCACTTTCAAAGAGCTATGAACCTGCACTACAAGGCCTCTTTGTTCAGCAACACTCCCTAGGACCTTACCATTAGGTGTATAAGTACTGCTAAGATTTGCTTTCCCAAAATGCAGCAGCTCGCATTTATCTGAATTAAACTCCATCTGCCACTTCTCAACCCATTGGCCCATCTGGTCCAGATCCAATCAAACTGCACAGTACTCTGATCATACTGCAGGTATAGTTAATTGCTGGTTGAAGGTCAAAGAAGAATTATAAGATTGATCCTAAATGTTGAAGATTTGAGCCATGAGGAAAAATGCGAACAACTCAACTTTGTGAGAAGGCAACTGAGAAGTAATTAAATTGAAGGAAATTATGGAAGCAAGCCATTCAGCCCACCAAGTCTACACCAGCCCTCTGAATAGCATCCTACCCAGTCCCAACCCCCTATCCTTTCCCTGTAACCCTGCATTTCACACTTAACCACCTAATCTGCATGCTTTTGGACTTTGAAAGGAAACTGGAGTACTTGGAGAAAACTCACAGAGACACAGGAAGAATGTGCAAATTCCACACAGCCAGGCACCTGAGCCTGGAATCAAACCCCAGACCATGGCGATTTGAGGCAGCATTGCTAGCCACTGAGTCACTATGCTGCCTTGTAACTTATTAAAAGAACTTCCAACAGTAACTACTTTGCGCCTTAATACTTATGTCTTAAAAATTTCTACGTGCACCTTTTGGAATGGAAAAACCCTATGTAAACCTGTCACAAGTAATTATTCTGCACCATTTTAAGGGAACCTAATTTGGGTCACATATGAACAATGGACTGCAAGTGGTAAATATAGAATTGGAACATCCTATCAGATCCAGTTGTAGGTGAGCTGAAATTCCTGACTGGCCTCCAAACTGGATGGGTTATGAGAGTATTGGAGAGTCATCTATTCTCAGGAGCATAGGCACCACACAGTGGCTATAATTATTTGTGAAGTCTGGAGGAGTACTCCTGCTTCTCCTGCTCATTATGGAAATGGTAAAAATTCTCTGAATTCCTAATGCAAGGTCTGCCCAGTTAATTTCCAAAATGGCAAGAGTACACTGATTTTCATCTTAAAATTGCCAATCACATGATACATGCAGGTGCTTCAACAGTACAGTGGGAGAACATAATGTCTTTCACATTGTTTACAGCAATAGATTGGTAGCTGCAATCAATCAGGTGGGGACTTCAGAACCATCCTTTGCATTAGATCTGAGAAAAATTAGGAAAATAAGTGATGGTAAATCTATAATGTTATTTCAATATAAATTGCAAGATCAACTTAACTTAAAGCAATATCAACAAGTGTTTTTCATGCAAATGATGATTGAGAATGATTTTTGGGTAAGGAAAAACTCAGAATTATTCAACAGACAATTGGATGTCACAACAAGTGACTGTGGGCTCTTACTGAAGGGACCCAGAACAAAATGGCTACCGTTCCCTGCATTTATCTTGTGATCTACATTGGTAAAATACCGGCTAAATAATATTTTAAAATAGAAGCTAATATATCTGATCGATGTGTGAAGTGATGTATATTAAAGTTTGAAATATTTTTCTTCTTTGATATATAATACATGTATTTCATTAATGGAAACAAATTGAAAATGTAAAGTGTCAGGCATCATTAAAATGTCATTTGTATCCTCATTCTTCAAGATTTCTTTATTGCTGTTTTTCTAACTACAAATAATTGGTACTCAGGAAGTCTATAGATTTTCAATAGAACTTACTTTGACCATTTGGTAAGTTTTAATAGAATCTTGGAGTCCATTTGAAAGAAGTAAATGTGCAATTTTGAAAATTGGCAAATGTTTGAACAAACAGCATTTTATCCATTCTAGCTTCTGTTCTCAGCTTGTACTGATCGTGTGATATGACCATTATACCTTTACATTTAAAGCTAATTTTATTTATTTTTCCCCGTTATGATCAGGTGAGAAAGGGGTGATTCAGATCCCCTCTTTTTGAACCACTGTCAAATGGTTGTAATAAATTTTTGTTTTTACAAGCATACAGCTATCAAAATTCAATTAAATCCAGTACAAGTCAAACCAAAAGAAGCAATTAAATTGAGAACTACAACAATTTACGTCAAGAAAGAGAAATGTAATTACCTACAAAGTCCTCCCACCAATGAAAACACAGCAATAAACACACACACAAAAGCAGATAATACATTTAAAGCAGAGAGAGTGTCTAAAACAGACAGTAAGGGTATATGCTACACAGAGGGGAGAGGCACAGAAATAGAGAGAGCACCACAGTGACAAAGACAGAGAGAGAGAGAGACATCAGCTCTTGTTGTTACAGATCACATTTTACTTCTTTCTCCTTTGTTACTTGAACAACCGCTGAAATATAGTTTTATTTATGCATTCCCAAGTCTACCTTTATTGGCTTTGCACACTCAATGATTCCAAGCAATCTTTGATGTTTTTGACATTGACTAAATTGCCTGTTTTCAACATCTTTCAATAGCGATTATTTCAGTGTAGATGGTTTTGCTTATTCTATGTTGATGCAAGTCTAAGAGACCAAACTGTGGTTCGAAGATCATGACAGCCATTTTAGGTTAGCATTTGTCCTTTCTCAAAACTTATTTTATTTTATGAAACATCTTGGGTATTATAATCAGACAATGGAAGTTGGAAATTGATTGCCTATACTTACCCTAATCATAATGCCCCAACCAGGAGTGTGGTGGAAGGAGATTACATTGAAAGCTTCCATGAAATTATTGCACCTGAGATTCCTTGTTACACTTAGTTGTCAGATTATGGTGAATCTGTTTGGATAGTTTTTTGGTCAAATGAATTTTCCAGTGAGACACCAACCCATCCAAAAGAAATTCAAATGCATTTAATTTGCCTTTTTATTCTTGCTTTGACAAGTGAATAATAAGTCTGTTTCCATATAAAGTAGCAGAACAATAAACATCCTTAACCACTGAAATCACAACTAAAGACAAAGCGCAATCACCCACCTTTATTACTTGGAGAATGGTTATCTTAGTATTGTTATTCAAAATGGGTATAAAAAAGCCTCACAATCCAAATCAAAGTAAAACATATCATAGTTTTAGGTGTTGAAAGCATTGTTCAGTTGCAATTTTAAGGTCTACCTTCCTTTGCCTGTTTTCAATGCCATGGTTCCTTTCTCTCATTGTAATTCTTTCTGAATAACATTTCGGAACTTGGCTCTTGTTTCCCCCAGTCATCTGATTCGTGCACCATTGGTAACATTGATTTACAGATGAGTTCAAGCCAAATATCAGAATGCAGCCTTCACCTTGTGACCACTTTTTTCTCCTTTCATTCTCTAATTTTCCAGTTTGCGTGTGTTCTTACATCTCTTGCTGGCCTGCCTGTCAACCGGATGTCTCCCTCAAGATTTCACTGGCCATAAGCCCATCTTCTCTTTTCATCTGTTACCTAATCACTGTCACTCAGCCTGTGTCCTACACCTTGTCCTTTTCTAATTTACAGTGAGTGCAGTCTCTGCACAGACGGTTTATTTTCCATTTATATTTCACTCATCAGAAAGCTGCTGCTATTGAAACATCTTGATCTTTGCATTTTACAAAATTTAGCGTGATCGGATACAGCTGTCTTTACAGTAAGAAAGTTGACAAGATTGTGATATTAGCACAGCAGATGCTTTGAACACAAACATACACATGTCCATTCCACTTTGGCTGCCTAATTCGACTTCCCTCTGCTTGGCTTTAAGCACTGAAAAGGCACAGGGCATGGATTAGCAAGATACACCAAGAATTTGTTGAGATGAGAATTGTTCACACATCACTGCCAAAATAAGATTCAGCAATATCCATTTTTAAAGTCTTGAATTCACTTTAATGGAAACTTATTTGTTTTTGTTTCCTTCTACTTAATTAAGCTGTATCACCACTAAAAATAACTATAAAAAGCTAACCAGGAGAGGAAACCTTCATGTTGCTTATTTTAATGCTCAATGCAGAAATAATCCTAGGAAAGATCTAATATACAGTAGACTCAGTGAATTTTACACAGGGAGAAAGTTAATTCTCTCCAGAGATACTGTTTACTCTGCTAAATGTTTTCAGCAGTTTCTGTTTTTATTTCAGATTTCCAGAAGCCACTGTATTTGTGTTGACGTGAAATCTTGTTGAGGTACTGGCGATTTCGTTGTTGGCTGGACAGAGGCGAGACATCCACGTAACCCCTTTGCAGGAAAACACACCAGACCACAAGCTGACAAGATAGGGATCCTTTCACTAGTATCAGGGCCCCGGTTCCCGACAGAGAGGCGTGCTGGCTTCAAGGGCAGGAAGATTGCTCTCTGCAGGCTTTCATCTTCCACTTCCCAATGTTCAGTCCCTCAGTCAAGTTGACAAACCTCCCTCCCATCCACATCCAGAAGGTGACAAGCTGGGCGCACAGGTTTACCTATTTCTCTTGCTACATGCCAATAATTTGCACCTAGGTTATTACTGGTGAGAGGAGGCCATTTTTGTGGTTATTTGTTGACCAAATGCCTCAACTGGTGATGGGGTGGAACATCTGAGTATGGACTTTCCTTTACTAACTTAATTCTAATGGACAGAAAGGCTTCAGGTACATCACCATCCAAACTAACTAAATGCCCATTTTACTACCAAGCATGCCTCAAGAGAGGACAGAAGATTCCACTTGAATTCCTCAGATATGGGCACAGGCTGATTTCACAAAGTGTCCTAAACCAGTCGAAAATCCTTGTTTTGAATATTTCAGCCAGATGTGCACTGACTCTGTGGAGGTGTCCAATATGACAAAGGGATACCTGAAACAAAATGATGGGCAAAACACCTCTAATTTAAGTCAGGCATGTACAATTGTCATCAAATATTGGTACTATCAGAATGTAGTCAGTTAACTTTTTATTCATAATATTTTGTATCTATTTTACCATTCCAAAATCTGTTCTTGTTTATTATTCCACTGAGTTCAAATCATTGTTGTAATTCATGACAATAGTGGTGTAGCATCATTGATCTTGTTCTTCAGTGCAAAGTTCATATTTAATTTGCCTTTGTACTTTTGCTTTGGCATTAATTCAAAGCAACGTTTGACACCTGTTAGCTTAACAATTGTTGGTCAGTTGAAGATGCAAATGCTTCTCTGTTCCTCTAACCATTATAAGGGCTGCCAGTATGACTCAATTCTGCTAACCATCACTTCCAGTATTAGGGATCTCATTTACATATATCACGTGCACCTCTATTCTAATTGGCACCAATCGATCTCTATTCCTAGGAGATAAAAGGTTGCTAATCTTCATCTAAGAACCTTTACAATGGCTTGAGCAATAAAACAAACTGCCAGATCTTGGCTGTAGAATGGTGAACCTTGGTAGTGATTTGGAAAAGAATGTCCTGCTGGCAGTCCAGAGCCAAAAAGGTCCAATTTGAGAGATTGTTGGGAAAGTGAACTTCCTGTCCTCTTTGCTTCTCAAGGGGTGGCACTGTTATTTCCAAGGTTGAGCCTCCAACTACCCAGTGCTTCATTCTAAAAGAGTGTCCAACAGTCTCAGGGTAAAGCAAGAGGAGTTGCTTGGACCTAGAACTTAGATGCAGTAATCTAAGCTCCTTTCAGAGCTGTCACAGCTTCCACACAGATCGCATTGTTCTGGAGTTTGTGCACTATTCACAGAGCTATCCTTTTTCTACATTATTGCATTTCAGCCCTCAAAGTAAATAACCAAGACAAGTTACAACTGTTGTCACGTACAGGTTTAAAAATGCTGGAAAACCTCAGCAGGTCTGGCAGTATCTGCAGAGTCAGAGCAGAGTTAACGTTTTGGGACCTGTGACCTTTTTCAGAACCAAGTACAGGTTCTCTGATAGACTTTTCAAGTATTAACGTCTACTCTTCACTATATTTTATCCTCCAATCATCCTTGATTTTTATGTCCTCGTTGTCTACAGGAGTAGTGCAGGAAGACCGGAGGCTAGCAAATGTGGTTCCCTTGTTCAAGAAGGGGAGTAGGGATAACCCTAGTAACTATAGGCCGGTGAGTCTCACTTCTGTTGTGGGCAAAGTCTTAGAGAGAATTGTAAGGGATAGGATTTATGAACATCTGGATAGGAATAATGTGATCAAGGATAGACAGCATGGTTTTGTGAAGGGCAGGTCATGCCTCACAAACCTTATTGAATTCTCTGAGAAGGTGACTAAGGAGG
>NC_057716.1:3224268-3226462 GCF_004010195.1 Chiloscyllium plagiosum | reverse complement strand
ACTGGGCTAATGGTAAGATTCTTGGTAGTGTAGATGAGCAGAGAGATCGGAGTGCTCATGTACATTGATCCCTGAAAGTTGCCACCCAGGTTGATAGGGTTGTTAAGGCGGCATATGGCGTACTGGCTTTTATTGGTAGAGGAATTGAGTTCCGGAGTACTGAGGTCATGTTGCAGTTGTATAGGACTCTGGTGCGGCCACATCTGGAGTATTGTGTGCCATACTATAGGAAGGATGTGGAGGCACTGGAACGGGTGCAGAGGAGGTTTACCAGGATGTTGCCTGGTATGGTAGAAAGATCGTATGAGGAAAGGGTGAGGCACTTGGGGTTGTTTTCATTGGGGAAAAGAAGGTTTAGGGGTGACTTGGTAGAGGTGTACAAGATGATTAGGGGTTTAGATAGGGTCGACAGTGAGAATCTTTTTCCACGTATGGAGTCATCTATTACAAGGGGGCATAGCTTTAAGTTAAGGGGTGGTAGGTATAGGACAGATGTTAGGGGTAGATTCTTTACTCAGTGAGTCGTGAGTTCATGGAATGCCCTGCCAGTAGCAGTGGTGGACTCTCCCTCTTTATGGGCATTTAAGCAGGCATTGGATAGGCATATGGAGGACAGTGGGCTAGTGTAGGTTAGGTGGGTTTGGATCGGCGCAACATCGAGGGCCAAAGGGCCTGTACTGCGCTGTATTCTTCTATGTTCTATGTTCTATATCAATTCTCTACTGCCATTGACACTTCCTTTGCTTTGTGCCCTGGAGTACCTTTATCATATGTTCTAAAGCTCCTCCTCCCCCTTTTTTCATCATAAAACCCAACACTTATCCAACCCCTTCAGTTCCAAAGCATCGTCATGCTGAACTAGCACGTTTAACATTGTTTCTCACAATGTTTGTCACATATGCTGACAGACCCACTGAATTTCTCCAGCACTTTCTGTTTTCTTTTCAGATCTCCAGCATCTACCGCACTATATTAGGAGTTGAAGTTCTTTTAAAGGGTGTGGCACATAGACATGTGAACTATTCTGTTGGATGGGTCTCAAACTTTCAATCTCAATCCTCTGCAGCAGAGTTAGGATGTCACTTTCAGTCCATTGAGTTTTTCCAGCCACCTCATTGCTCTGTCCATGCAATTTTATTCTGTTAGTTAGTAGCTTCGAATAAATAATCTAGAATGGAAGGAATTAATCAGGGTACCCGCAACTAATCTAATGGTTTCCACAAAGGAATCTGCTTGTCTGGCATTGCTATGGTGTTATCATACAGAAAGAGTTCTCTGAGTACATCATAGCAGGCTGTTAATTGTAAATGTTCACCCAAGAAACATAATATTGCAGTTTTTAGCCATAATATTTTGATGATGTCTGAAATGTACATGAAAGCAAAATATGTGGGCACACCTGCTCAACTATTTGGTTTATTAACACATTCCTTTTATTTAAACCTCTGAATATAATCAATCTTACAACAAAACTAATTAAAATTAAACTTAAATTAAACTAAACATGATTTAAAATACATCCGGCCAGTAATTTTTTAAAAGTTCTGTATCATAGAATCATCCTTCCATTACTCCCCTTCTTCCCAAGAAGGAAACAATAATATGTTGGTCACAAAGACACCCAAACAAAAATTGATTTTATTATGTTTTGATAACACTTCATACCACTAAGCATCCCTCTTCTACAATCTCCAAAAATTCCTTCTATTGAGAAACAAGCTGACAACTGATCATTTGCATCAACCAAAATTATTTCAGAAATCTCTTTGGATGATTGTGTTATGCCATCAAGTTCACTCCCCCAATGACTCAATGACAATCTTTGTCAAAGGTACCGTTGTCCCCAAGAGATCGGTTGTCTACACAGCCATTCTATGGACAAGCTTTTCTCAGATTGCCCTTTGACAGATTTCACATGCTCAGTGTCTGCAAGTTCTGTGAGCTAAAATGCTTTTAACAGCCTTTAATTTCTTGACTCCCCAGAATATTTCTCATCAAGAATATATTACAGCCATCTAGAACATTGGCATGTGAAGCATCACTAATAAAGAACTCACTTCATGTCTTCTGGGTCACCAATGATTTTTTTTTTCTGAATTTAATTTTTTTCATGTTTTCTTTTCTCTGAATGTTTCCTCATCATCAGCATTTTTCATTGCTGTTCAATTTTTTAAATTAGATTAGATTACTTACA
>NC_057716.1:3214037-3224084 GCF_004010195.1 Chiloscyllium plagiosum | reverse complement strand
CAATTTAGCCTGGCCAATCCACCTAACCTGCACATTTTTGGACTGTGGGAGGAAACCGGAGCACCCGGAGGAAACCCACGCAGACACGGGGAGAATGTGCAAACTCCACAAAGTCAGTCGCCTGAGGTGGGAATTGAACCCGGGTCTCTGACGCTGTGAGGCAGCAGTGCTAACCACTGTACCACCATGTCGCCCACGGTGGCATAATTATGGCATAATTACCATTGGATCCATTGTGAATGTATAACCAGTTCAACTGCCCACTCAAATGTCTTAACTGATCTGTTTCTTTGTTGGGTGTGAAGTTATCTTTCTGTGAGAGTGTGAACAGATTTGTCAGGATACAACTTACACTGCTTTCAAATCGAATAGCTGTTTCAAACTTACTGTTGCATTATTCTGTTTAATATCTTACCTCATATTTAGGAAGACCTGAAGCCTGACTTAAAATGTTGCTTTTTTTAAATTATCAATCAAATGTTGTTCAAGTTCTATAAGACTTTCCAACAGAAAATGCATCATAAAGATGCTGGCCAGTTTTCTATGTCACAGTGGCTTTGTGGTTAGTACTGCTCCCTCACAACACCAGGAACCTGGTTTTGATTCGAGCCTTGGGTGACTGTGCAAACTCAACACAGACATTCTCCCTGTATCTGTGTGTTTCCTCCGGGTGCTTCGCTTTCCTCCCACAATCAACAGAAAGCTTGCAAAATGTCCATATTACAGAGAAGGAAGTGCTGGATGTCTTGAAATGCATAAAAGTGGATAAATCTCCAGGACCTGATCAGGTGTACCCGAGAACTCTGTGGGAAGCTAGAGAAGTGATTGCTGGGCCTCTTGCTGAGATATTTGTATCATCAATAGTCACAGGTGAGGTGCCGAAAGACTGGAGGTTGGCTAACATGGTGCCACTCTTTAAGAAGGGTAAACTCTTTAAGAGTTTGCTTTCTTTTATTGTTCAGAGCATTGAGTACAGGAGTTGGGAGGTCATGTTCTGGCTGTACAGGACATTGGTTAGGCCACTGTTGGAATATTGCATGCAATTCTGGTCTCCTTCCTATTGGAAAGATGTTGTGACTCTTGAAAGGGTTCAGTAAAGATGTATAAGGATGTTGCCAGGAATGGAGGATTTGAGCTATAGGGTGAGGCTGAACAGGCTGGAGTTGTTTTCCCTGGACCATCGGAGGCTGATAGAGGTTATAAAATTATAGAGATTTACAAAATTATGAGGGGCATGGATAGGATAAATAGACAAAGTCTTTTCCCTGGGGTCAGGGAGTCCAGCTCTAGAGGGCATAGGTTTAGGGTGAGAGGGGAAAGATATAAAAGAAACCTAAGGGGCAACCTTTTCATGCAGTGGAATGAGCTGCCAGAGGAAGTGGTGGAGACTGGTACAATTGCAACATTTAAAAGGCATTTGGATGGGTATATGAATAGGAAGGGTTTGGAGGGATATGGGCCGGGTGCTGGCAGGTGGAACTAGATTGCGTTGGGACATCTGGTCGGTATGGACAGGTTTGACTGAAGGGTATGTTTCCATGCTGTACATCTCTATGACTCTATGACATGCAGATTAGGTGAATTGGCCATGCTAAATTGCCCATAGTGTTCAGGATGTGTAGGTTAGGTGCATTAGGCAAATATAGGGTAGGGGAATGAGTCTGGATGGGTTACTGTTTGGAGGGTTGGTGTGGACTTATTGGGCCAGAGTGCCTGATTCCACACTGTAGGGATTCTAATTCTAAAAAAAATGGAATATTGCCAGCCTGCTTCAAGCTGAATACAACCTGTTTTCAACAAGACAGTCCCAACTGAGAAATACCATTCCCTAGGCTATATAATTCAACTCTGAGCACATTTAATCTTTACAAAGATGAGTCTATGAGTTACAAAGAAAAGATAAAACTAAAAACTTTGTGTCAGTATGCATGTAGCATTCAAAACAAAATAAATGAACTGATTGAACAAATAGAAATAAATAAATACAATCCGCTAGTACAGAGGCATGGCTGCTGAATGACAGATTAGGGTCTGAGTATTGAAGGGGACATGGCATTTAAGACCTATAGAAAACTCGGAAAAGGTGGAAGTGTAGCACTGCTAATAAAACAATATATTAGCTGAGTCATGAGGTAAGATCTAAGTTCTGAAAACAGTGATATAGAAGCAGTTTGGGCAGAGATAAGAAATGATAAATAGCAAGAAATTACCTGTGAGAATAATGTAAAGGTATTCTAAAAGTAACCACTTGGTTCTAAAGGAGGACCTACCAAATTAGCTAAGTAAAAGAAGTTAAAGGTAGTTGCAAATTTGAAGAAAAATCATATAATTGTGTAAAGGTGGGTGATGGTTCTAAAGATTGGACAGTATGTAAAAAAGCAAAGAGAAGAATAATTAACTGAAAGATGAACAAGGAGGGGAAATGAGTGAAAACTAACTAGAAATATAAAGTCAGATGGCAAACGTGTCTCTAGATACTTCAATAAAAAGTTAACAAAAAGATGAGCATTTGTCCTGTAGAAAGTATATGTGGGATTTAATGGAAAATAAAGAGATTACAGATAAATTGAATAAGGAATTTACATCAGTCTTCATTATAAAAGATACAAGTAACATCTCGGAAAATAGCTGTAAATCAGGAAATGGTCGGGAGGGAGGAAACGTAAGAAAATCCAATCAGTGGTACTGAAAAAAATGTTGGGCTGATAAATCCTTTGGTTCTGATTGACTTCATCATAGGTCTTTAAAAAAAGTGAGTTAATGGATGCACTGGTGCAATTTTTCAAAATTTTTCAGATGCAGGGAATGTTCCATTAGATTGGAAAATAGTAGTTGTAACTCTGCAACTCAAAAAAAAGGAGGCAGGCAGCAATCAGGAAACTCTGGGCCAGTTACCTTAACATCTATCATAGCGAAGATGTTAGAGCTATTACTAAAGATGATATGGAAGGGGACGCAGAAAAGTTCAAGATAATCTGACAAAGAAAACACAGTTTGGTGCAGGGGGAATAATGTTTAATTGATTTGTTTGCATTCTTTGAGGAGGTAATAGCCACTATGGATAAAGGGGAACTGGTGAATGTACTGTACCTAGATTTCTAGATGGCTTTTGATAAGGTGCCATATCAAACATTATCACAGAAAATAAAAGCTCATGGAATAGGTGGCAACTTATTGGCATAGAAAGAAGATTAGCTCACTAACAGAAAGTAAACAGTAATCATAAGTGAGTAATTTTCTTGTTGGAAAGCTACAAAAAGTAGTGTACCTCAGGAATCCGTGTTGGGGGTCCACCTTTTTACAACTTATATGAATGACTTGGACAAAGGAACAGAGAACATAGAACATAAAACTTTACAGTGCAGTACAGGCCCTTCAGCCTTGAATGTTGCATCGACTTGTGAAACCAATCTGAAGCCCATCTAACCTGCATTATTCCATTATCATCCATATGTTTATACAAAAACCATTTAAATGCCTTTAAAGTTGGCGAGTCTACTACTATTGCAGACAGGGCATTCCACATCCCTACTACTCTCTGAGTAAAGAAACTACCTCTGACATCTGTCAAATATCTATCACCCCTCAATTTAAAGCTTTGTCCCTCATATAGCCACCACCATTGGAGGAAAAGGGTTTCACTGTCCACCCTATCTAATTAAGGTATGGTTGAGAAATTTGGACATGACATACAATAGATAGGAGATAACTTGTAAATGGTACTATAAGAAGTCTACAAAAGCATAAAAATAGGTTAAGTGAATGTGAAAAGATCTGGCAAAAGGCGAATAACGTGGAAAATATGCAATTATCCATTTTTGTAGAAAGAATAAAGAAGGAGCATATTATCTAGTGGTGAAAGACTGCATTGCTCATAATATAAAGGGATTTGGGTATCCTATTACACAAATCTCAACAATTTAGTATGTATATACAGTGAATAATGAAGAAAGCTAATAGAGTGTTATTGTGAAGAGAAATGAAAGTAAAAGGTAGGTTAAGTTAATGGGTAAGACTCCACTTGAAATATTGTGTACAGTATTGGTCTCTTATTTAAGGAAGGATGTAAATGCTTTGGAGATAGTTTGGAGAAGGTTTACTAGACAGATACTTGGAATGGTGGGTTGACTTAGGTTGGATAGGATAAGTTGTGTCTGTTGAATTTTTCAAGAGTTACCTATGACTTGTTTGAAATATGTAAAGTTCTTATAGTGAATTGACAGGGTGGCTGTGGAAAGGACATTTCCACGTTTGGTAGAATCGAGAACTATGAGTCACTGTCTCAAAATAAGGAGTCAAATTTCAAACTGTGATGAAAAGAAATTTTCCGAGACGGACTTGAATCTTTGGAACATATTGTCAAAAGGCAGTGAAAGTAAACTCTGAATATTTTTAAAGTAGGTAGCTTCCTGGTAAACGATGAACTGGAAGCTTTTTGTGCTCAGTGGGAAGGTGAAACGATCAGATCAGCCATGTTCTTGTTGAATGGCAGAGCAGGCTCAAGAGTTGAAGTAGCCTATTCTGGTTCATTATCTATTTGCATAGCTTCATTCTTATATTACCTGTTTCCTTAGATGTTTCAAAAACACTTCCTTTTAAAACTTTTCATCTTGCAAAAACGTATCTTTAATATTGATTGATTTACATTCCCAGTAGTATGTTGCTAATAGAACCAAGATCTTCAAAATCACTTTCCTGCAGTGGAGGAATCAGCTTTAACATCATGATCTCCCAAGTTTTCTTCGAAAGCACAAACCATCAGCTGAGCTTTCGTCTTGTGTTTCTCATCAGGGAGCACATTTTCTATGCATTTCCAACTGTGTGAGAAGGCAAGCAGTTCCCTATCTGGAATCTCATAATATACATCAAATTCTTTCCAGCTCTTCACTTCTTGTTTGCATCTCTTATCAACTTATCTTCCAATTTGTTTGTAGCTAACAAAACCTCTCAGTCATAAAGGCTTCTACTTTATGGCATTCTCAGGCCGTTAGACTGTCTTTGTTCCTATCAAATTATGACCTCCACTCACCCATCTATCTCAGTTTGGACTCCCCTTTTATAACCAGAAATCCTTTCACAAGTTTGCGAATTCTTCCTAGGGCCATGTTTGCTTCAAGGTCAACTTTCAGAACCACAGTTTCTGGTCTCTACATGTTTGCCTCATTTTTCCAAGGTCAGAAGTCGCTAAACACCAGGTTATAGTCCGACAGATTCACTTGAAATCCCAAGCTTTCAGAACGCTAGTCCTTCCTCAGGTGAATTCCACTTTGTGGTGTCATGTGATTTCGGACCTTTTCCACCCCAGTCCAAAACCGCAACTCCACATCATTTTTCCAAATAATAGACTTTATCTTATCTTGCACACTTCATGTATTTGCCAGTGGCATTCCCTGCTCTCTATAAAGGCTAAAACCAAAATCTGTATTATTTCATTCTGTAGTGTAGTCAATGTCCATTATGCATCCTCACAAAGCACTCTAATAGTTTGGTTACCATGCTACATAATTACTGTATTTACATCACTTTCTGTAACTTTATCCAGATCTTTTCAACTTTTTTGCCACTCCCTTTAGTGTTGTGGTTCTGTTCGCCGAGCTGGGAATTTGTGTTGCAGACATTTCGTCCCCTGTCTAGGTGACATCCTCAATGCTTGGGAACCTCCTGTGAAGCGCTTCTGTGATCTTTCTTCCAGCATTTGTGACTCCCTTTAGTGACTTATCATGTTTCTTGGATTAAAATTGTTTTCTGATGGCTTTCTATGATGCCATAAGCATCATTGAGTTTTTTGTTTCTGAAACTACAAGCACAATGTATGCCCTACATCCTTCATGCAGGACACTCAAGTACTCAGGATAAAGTGGAACTACTTATATTTTCTTCTAAGCTGAGGGATGATCATTGATTATGAAAACAATATCTGGATTTCTCTCAAACCAAACTGACATGTATTGTAGCTCCCATCCATTTGTGGGAATTCTTCACATTGTCTGCCCATGCCAGGCAGATATTATCTTTTTAGTGACCTCAGCATATGTCATCATCAAACGTGAAGAGGGTAGAAATCTCAGATTCCTTAACATTACTTAAGTCCTTCATTATTTAAAGAATCTAGGTTGCATCTTAACCAATCACTTTATCCATTGTACAATACAATACAATTTAATTAATTGCTAATAAAATTTCATTACTGGACTGAAGATTTTTGTGACAATATAATTCTCTCTGCCTGATTTTAGTATTGTCGTTTTCTCTTTCCAAAGCATCAGTACTGTGCATAATTTCAACAACTTGGTTCATCAATTAGGATTTTATGAAACATTCCATCTATTGCAGTGTTACTTCCTTCAAACTCCATTATTAAAGGCACTTTTGCTACAATTTTCATTGCCACAACTTTCATATTTTCACATACATCTATTAATTTATTATTGGAAATGTCTCTACCATTGTCAGTTAGGAACTAAGCTGATGACCCCAGTGCAGCGCCCATCCATTTCTCTATTATCTTGTTCACTGTTACTCTTTTCTATATATTATCGTGGCTAATTAAATCCAGTTTCCGTGTCTATGAAGCTCTTTTTTTTTCCTTAGGCTATACCTTCAAGTCCATTGATACAACTTTGTTAAAGTCTCTTGTGACTGGTAGACTCATTATGGGCTGTATTGTTGTTTTGTAGCTTCTACGTGTGTTACATTTATCACTGATCTCTTCTGAAAGTTTAGTGCACTCATTATCTCTTACTCCTGCATCCTTTAGTAGGACTATTAACCTATAAGAGAATTGATGGGAAAATTGCTGATCTAGTAACCAGATAATTGTCCTTTAAAAGTGCTTTGACTTTCTTTTTATTCTGTTATGTGATGTGGGCTTTGTTTACTGGGTCAACATTTACTACCTATTTCAGTTACCCTTGTAAAGTGCTGGTGCACTACCTTCATGAACTACTATCATAGGAAGACCCATAATGCTGTTAGAAAGGGAGTTCTGGGATTGTTATGCAATGGCACTGCAGGAATGGCGATATATTTCCACATCTAAATGGTGAATGGCTTGTAGGGAATCTTGCAGCCAGTGGTGTTCCCATGATGTCATTTCAACTCTCACGAGGAGCCACCAATCTTTTTAGTGACCTCAGCATATGTCATCATCAAACGTGAAGAGGGTAGAAATCTCAGATTCCTTAACATTACTTAAGTCCTTCATTATTTAAAGAATCTAGGTTGCATTTTCACCAATCACTTTATCCATTGTACAACACAATACAATTTAATTAATTGCTAATAAAATATCATTACTGGACTGAAGATTTTTGTGACAATATAATTCTCTCTGCCTGATTTTAGTATTGTCGTTTTCTCTTTCCAAAGCATCAGTACTGTGCATAATTTCAAAAACCTTGTTTCTCTGTTTTGAGCAATTCACTGCGTAATGGTTTTAAGTCACATCTTAAATGTTTGTTGACCGTACTCTAGACTTTGCTGCGATTCATTCTTCCATTATGATTCACCACTTCCTGGCTGTGTTACAATTGCCTGAGGTGTCTCTATCTTCTTTCTTTTAACACACTGATACTTACAGCCTATATATCATATTACAACTAACTTGATTCCACTATTCTTTGTGCTACTGCTGACTTTCCTGTTTGAGGTATGGAATACCACTGGGAATTAATGCTTTCCTAGGGATTTTAAGGCTTCTGACAAATGTTGCAGTGTTTTATTCTGAAAATCTAGCTACAGTTAATAGTAGGAGTTTATCCACATTCAACATCTCGGCATAGTACAAGAATTTGAAGGCAAGTACCAAATTAAGAATCACCAAGGAGAATTCTTGCAATCTTGCAAAAGTACTTGCTTAGTTATTATTATGTATTGCTGTACAGAATATCCATGCTGCTTTCTAAATTTATCGAAGTCTGACAATGCCTCATATGTATTTAATAGGTCATGTTTCTTATAAAATAGTGACCATAATTTTTAATGGAGTTTCCAGTAGAGTTTCAAATAGAGTATTTTTAATAGAGTCCAAGGTAGGGAGACTATTACAACACCACACAAACCTCTTACATAACACTTTCATCCTGGTTGAAATCACTTTGTTATCTAAAGCAGTTCGTTCAGATGTCACGAGAAATGCTCCACCCATCAGGCAATGGAAATTGTACGTGGGATAGACTAACTTGTGTGCTGTACTACAAGAGACATGTATCTTAAATGCTACGAGCTAATAGGAACTGTATAATAAATCTTCACTTTTTATCAAAATTGAGACTGACTTCTGCCAAAGACATGTTTTTTTTTCCCCTTAGGCCATACCTTCAAGTCCATTGGTGCAACTTTGTTAAAGTCTCTTGCATGACTTCCACACATGGTATCAGTAATGTCAACTGATAACAATAAGAAGGTTTGGTGACAGTGGATGTTACCATGGGTTCTCAGTCAACCATTATAATATACTTGCAGCTTGAGCAGCCAACGTTATAATACACGTAACCCATTACCAAGCCAGGAGGAAAACCTTTATTCCTTGCAGGAACTTGCATAGGAATTAGCCGCATTTTGCTTTTGAGCTTTGATTCCAAAATGGGCAGGATTCCTATATTGCTGAGATGCATTATGCAGAACTGGGTCACCATTCTGTATTGGCACTATGTGGTACAGTTATACAATGATAGTCAAAAAGGGGATTAGTTATATAAATCAATGAACTTCTCAGTAACTTCACAAGAGTAGTCTTTCATAACTTTCATAGACATTGAAAATTCTAATAACCAGTGAGGAATACAACTACTTCAATAGAATCTGCTTTTTATAGACATCTTTTATTGAATGTCCTTTCTTCATTACATTCTATTCAATCATACCTGTCATAAGCTCTGATTTCAATTCATTGTAATTGACTGCTTATACCTGACTGATGACAGCTCAGCATTATAAAGATGGCTTGATATGACAATATTAGAACATCCAACCAGCTCATCAGTAGCGAAATACAGATATTTCATGCTCATCTACACAATATTTGATGACTTGATGTTAGCAAGAAATCCTTTCCATATCCTGTAGAATATCCCTTCACATATCACTTGATAGTATGGAGTGAATGCCTACAAGTTGCTTACCTTTATTTTCCAAGCATATTTCACACATGTTCTTATGTTATTTTATTCTGGACACCCAACTTAATATCTGAAAAATACATAAAATATTCATGATATTGTTTTCATATGACTGTCCTCAAAAATTTAAAATTCTATTTTTTCAATTTCGCTGAGTTCAATGATTTGTTCCAGAAAAATCTCTTTCACCAATAGTCTACCAGCGTTACAGAAGCTAAATGAATTGACATCACTACCATTTTTAAAATAACTGGAAGAGTTAATTCCAAAATTGATCAGCTTTTAGCATGGATTAAGTTCAGAATAGTCTATTTAGTAACTTGGGCTACAAATAATAGTAATGTTGACATAACAAGTCTAAACTAAAAAGGTTGACAGTTTTTACAGAGAATTTTATGGTAAATATTCAGCCTGGAGCCCAGTTACAAGTGGAGTTCCGCAGGGATCAGTTCTGGGTCCTCTGCTGTTTGTAATTTTTATTAATGACTTGGAAGAGGGAGTCGAAGGGTGGGTCAGTAAAGTTGCAGATGATACGAAGATTGGAGGAGTTGTGGATAGTGAGGAGGGCTCTTGTCGGCTGCAAAGGGACTTAGATACGATGCAGAGCTGGGCTGAGGAGTGGCAGATAGAGTTCAACCCTGCCAAGTGTGAGGTTGTCCATTTTGGAAAGACAAACAAGAATGCGGAATACAGGGTTAACGGTAGGGTTCCTAGTAAGATTAGATTTTTTTTAGATTAGATTACATTACAGTGTGGAAACAGGCCCTTCGGCCCAACAAGTCCACACCGACCCGCCGAAGCGCAACCCACCCATACCCCTACATTTACCCCTTCACCTAACACTACGGGCAATTTAGCATGGCCAATTAACCTAACCTGCACATCTTTGGACTGTGGGAGGAAACCGGAGCACCTGGAGGAAACCCAC
>NC_057716.1:3190719-3213913 GCF_004010195.1 Chiloscyllium plagiosum | reverse complement strand
CTTTTAAGCGGCAATTGGATAGGTACATGGATGGGTGCTTAAGCTAGGACAAATGTTCGGCACAACATCGTGGGCCGAAGGGCCTGTTCTGTGCTGTATTGTTCTATGTTCTATGTTCTATGTTCTAATTTTCAGGATTTACCTTCAATGCAGTGTAGATAGAGTGGTGTATTCTTTTGGTAGTGCCCACTCTCAGAGAAGGCAAGAAACAGAAGATCTGTATGGCAATTATTCAGTTGGATGTGGAAATAAAACGAATGATACTACTGAAAGAGGATAGAGATATTTTCCAATATTTCTTCCTAAAACAATGCTAATAACATCAAATTAACTAGTCGCTGCCACAAGCAAAGCAGTTATTGTATTTGTTCCAAGTCACTGCACGTTAAATTAAGTCATTTCTTTGTGAATCTGAGATATTCTGAGGCATATGACACTATATTGATACAAACATGAAATAGGAGCAGAAGTAAGCCATTCAGCCCTTCAAACCTGCTCCACCATTCAATACGAAATGAGGTGATTTGTTATATTTTATATTCGATATTTCCATCTACCCCTGACAGCCTTTAATTTCCTCTTGCTTAACAAGAGTATATCAATCTCCACTTTAAAAATATTTAATGATCTGACCTCCACTAAGAAAGTTCCAAATTCACACATTCTATGAAAGAAAACATCTACCTTCATCTCTGTCCTAAAAGGGCAATGTCTAATTTTAAAACAATGTTCCCTAGTTCTGGACCTACCCACAACATTAAACATCTATTCATTTCAACTTGTCAAAACCATTCCAAATTTTATAATTTTCAATCAAATCACCACTCACTCTCCTAACGTCTAGCGAAAACAAATCTAGCCTATTCAACTTTTCCTCCTAAGACAAAGTGCTCATTCCATTTAGTCATCTCATAAATCTCCTTTTAACTGCTTCTAACACATATGCATCCTTTCTTAAATAAGACCAAAACTGCACACCATATTTGAGATATGGTCTCACAAATTCTCAGTATACTTAAGTACAACTTCTTTACTTTTATAGTCAATCATTTTCATAAAAAGATATTGCATCCCATTCACCATTTAATTACTTGCTGTGTCTGCATATTAACTTTACATAGTTTATATACTGAAGCATCTAGATTCCTCCAAAACTTTGAATTCTTCAGTCATTCACCACTTAATAATAGTTTTTTTAAAAAATCTTTTTATCAAAGTGAAAAACTTCACATTATACTCCATCTTTTTTAAGACCCTAGGATTGTCCATGGGGACCCAAACACTTATCAGTTTGTTTAGTACCACTTAAACTTTCACCAATTCCCTCTCTTCCCACAACTTTCTGATTTATAGGGATTCCTAGAATTCTTTAACATCCTCTCTAGTGATGACAGAAGCAAATCTGTATTCATTACATCTGTCATTTCTTTATTACCAACTATTAAATCCCCAACCTCCTCCTTCCCCAATTCTCATCCTCTATTGGCCCAGCACTCTGTTAACTCTTGATTTTTTTAGATACCTTTAAAAACTTTTGCTATGTTTTTACATTTCTAGCTAGTTTTCCCCCAAGCTCCAATTTATTTGTACTGATTAAACTTTTATTCATTTCCTGCTGTTCTTTGTAATCTACCTGTCTCATGACGTGCCACACATCTTTGGGCAATTATTTGCACTTTCCTTAACTTCTTTTATTAACTATACATAGTGGGGGTCCTCTCCATGACATTTTATTTCACAGTAGGAAAGTACTTTTATTAAGTATTCTGAAATATCCCTTTAAATGTCTGCCGCTAATTGTCGACTGATCTATCTTCTCCTAATATCTCAGTTCACTTCAGCTAAATCAATTTCTTGCTTACATAGGTGCCCTTTTTAAAGTTTAAAATATTAGTCTTAGACCCATTCACCTCAAACTGGATATAAAATTCAATCATGTTAAGATTGCCTTTACCTGGAAGTACCTTTATTCTGTAATTATTAATTATTCCTGTCATATCGTACAATACCAAGTTTAGCAAAATTTGCTTTCAGGTTGGCTCTAGAGCGTGTTGTTCAAAGAAATTATTTCAAAAGCATTCTTTAAATTCCTCAATGAGGCTATTATTACTAATCAGCATTTTCTTATTTTTTTAATGTAGATTAAAGTCACCCATTATTGTTTCTGTCCCTTTATCATAAGCACTCAGGGTCTCTTGGTATGACATGGAAATCTTCCTTCCTTCTGGCTGTCTCCATAATCTTGTGCAGTCTCACAACTGTTGTGTTATCTGTCACAACATTATGCAATATATTTTTAAGAGAGATACTCATGGAATCAGCATCATATCATTGCTTGCATTCTGATGGTATGGAGATTTCAGCATTTATCTTAACTAGTGGCTGCTGAAGCATGACAAGCTGATGAAAGCATGCCACTGTTTGTAGCCAAATAACTTTGTATTTGCACAGACATTTAAGTGCTTGTGACTGTAATGAAGTATCTATTCCAAGAACCGTAATAAACATCGATTGAATGTTTCTGTAGTACCTTATCCATATCTAGTCTTTGTTATGGAATTAACATTGATATGGCATAACACAAGGTGAAAATGCCCTGCTGAAGGTAGAGGCCTGCATTATGGTGGAGATTATGATGTCAGCACAGTGATAGCGATAGTGGGCACTTAGAATAGAATCCAAAATCCCAGTGTCAAACACTTGGAATCTTCGGTGAAGATCAAGCATCTTTGAAATCAAAGCATTTAGAAAACTTACAGTACTAGTTTCTGTGAATACAATTCTACAGTTTAAAAAGCCAACATTTTGTCTACTTAAAGTATAAACTCTATCAAGCTAGAAATATCATCTCATTTTTGTAAAAAAAAGGATTATGGACTTGCTTTCTAGTTTGAAAGTGAAAAACAGTAATCAAGAGATACGTTTAGCTTAAATACCATGCTCCCCGATCAAAAATACAACTTTTAAAACAGTAAAATCATTTTTCTAACCTGAGACAGCTAACCTGTATGCAGAGGTTTTTCTGCCTTTTTGACTTTCTAATTTGATGCCAAAACAGAGACAGGGCTGCATGAAATAATATCCTTATTTGGCATCACAACAGGGTTTGAAACAAACTAGAATAGATCTGTGTTTCTTAATATTCTCAAAGTAATTAAAACTCAATAAAGAGGTTGCAACAGTGAAAAACTGTTGTGAAGTAAATGGGAAAAAAAATAAAGTGGAAGAAAAGGGAAAACAAAATTAAGCAAGTCTTTTTTTTAAAAAAAAGGATGCAAACAAATCTAAACTCTATTTCAATAAAACAAAATAGCAGATCATCACTGAGTAATAGAAGGTAAACATTTAATTATAGATGGGCAACGAATGATTTTATTTACTGAATGACTGCTATTCAAGCCACCTATGCAGCTTTATTTTGAAAATTAAGCATTAGATAATCTTGAGAAGAGATCTCTACTAATCTTGCTTGCTATTGGCAAGGAGGGGCTTTGCAGGAATAATACATTTGGTGTGTCTGTGAATGATCAGAAAGATTCAGGAAATTTCCAGACAGTACTCAAAGACTATCTTAACATATGAATTAACTTCGGGATTAACAGAATGCAAATTATGTCATACAGTCAGAAACCTCAATAAGCTGCAGTTGTTGTGAGTGTGTTCGCCGAGCTGGAATTTGTTTTGCAGATGTTTTGTCCCCTTTCCAGGTGGTATCCTCAGTGCTGTGAAGCCTCCTGTGAAGTGCTGTTGCACTGTGATCATTGGAAATCATTTGGTTTTGTTCCCATTGTTTCTGGTTGCAGATTCTGGTTGTTCATTGCAGTGATCATTATATTGTGCCGATGTCAATGTATTTATTGATTGAGTCCATGGACGAGTGCCATGCTTCTAGGAATTCTCTGGTTGTCCTGTTTGGATTGTCCTATTATTGTTGTGTTGTCCCAGTTGAACTTGTAGTCCTTGTCATCTGTGTGTATAGATACTAGGGATAGCTGGTCATGGAAGTTAATGTTCATGAATGCGGGTAGCTAGTTGTCCAGGCACTTCCAGGAATTCCATCACACAAACTGGCAAAAGAACTTCAACAAAAACTCAAATAACTAATCAGCAGATCCAAACACTCTAATGCAATCATCACAGGATTTCTTAGATAACATCAAGAACATTAACAAGGAAAAGCAATGGTCTCATTCGATGTAATGGTGCCCTTTACCTTGATTGACAAAACCTTAGTGAAAGAGACAATAACCAACTTCCTGGACAAACAGAACAGACGACATGACAAAGAACCAATCTACAAGGACTGCATGTCCAAACTACTGTACCTGTGCTTGATGATGCCCTTCATATTCAACAGCCAGATATATGAACAAATCAATTAGACATCTATGACCTCACACATCTCTAGGCTCATAGCAGAAGCAGTGATGCAAAGACTAGAACAAACAGCCCTCCCACAAATCCACCCCAAACATTGAATCAGATACGTGGAGGACACTTCTGTAATAATTAAAAGAACAAAGATCGAGAGCGCACAATGGATCATCAATACCATGCTCAAAAGGATGAAATTTACGAAAGAGGAGGAAATTAACAACCAAATCCCATTCCTAAATGTGATGGTAGAAAGAACACAGAACAGGGAATAAAAGTGTACAGAAAAGCCACCCACACAGACTAGATCCTGAATTATAACAGCAACCACCCGAACACACACAAGAGAAACTGCATTAGGACCCTGTTCAATAGAGCTACAGCACACTGCAGCACTCCCGACCTGCGAAGAGAAGAAGAAGAACACTGCTACAAAGTCTTTGCCAAGAACAGATATCCCCGCAATTTCATCTGCAGGTACCTGGCAGACAAACAACATGACAAGGACATGGCATGACCCAACACCCTAACCACTCTATCTTATATAGAAACACATTTCGGAACTGACAGCCAGACTCCTCCAACCACTCAGATTTATGACAGCACATAAACTAACAGCCACACGTTGACAACTCACCAGACCAAAAATCCAATACCCATCATGTGCAGGACAAGTGTGGCATACTAGATTCCATGCCAAGAATGCATGAAACACAATGTAGGATAAACAGGCAAACAACTAGCTATCCGCATTCATGTATCCGCATTCATGAACATCAACTAGACACAAAATGCCATGACCAGCTATCCCTAGTATCTACACACACAGATGGCATGAACAACAAATTTGAGACAATCCAACAATAATTCAACAAGCCAAACAAAGGACAGCCAGAGAATTGCTCGAAGCAAGGCATTCATCCATGGACTCTATCCAATAACATTTTTACCTAGACCCAATATACTAACCACTGTGATGAACAACCCAAACCAGCAACTGGAAGCAGCGGGAACAAAAGCAAATAAATTCCAACCAATACATAACTGCAGCACTTCACAGGAGGCTCCACAGCATTGAGGATGTCACCCAGAAAGGGGACGAAACATCCATAAACCAAATTCCCAGCTCAGTGAACATACCCACAACAACTGCAACTGGCACCCAAGCTACAAATCTTTACACAAACATTAAACGTCAGTAATCTATTGATGAGCTTGTTGCAAAATGCTGTGACAAAGGGATTTCTCCAAAGAAGAAGTCTCAGAGAGGTTTATTGAATAAGCAGTTATCTCTACACTTCAATGTTTGTGTAAAGATTTGTAGCTCAGGTGCCAGTTGTTGTAGTTGTGATTATAACCTTCAGGATGGATCCGCTGAGTAAGAAAACATGCCATTCAATTGATCCATTGCTTGAAAGTGGCCACCAACATGAACGCATTGTGTCATGCTGACAATTATTGTTGTGATGTAATTTAGAATAGCCAGTGCTATTACTATAAACAGCGAAGTCCACTAAACCAATAAGATCTGTAACAGATGTGGTCTCTTGTACCCAAGTTACAGTTGTTTAGTCTTCTTCATTTCTACAAATCATTTGGTACCAAAGGACAGTAGGCAGGCATAATGTGATCAGAAACATTAACATTAAGCAACAACTATTAACATTGTATGTCTTGAAAAGTCAGGACGACATACAGCAAAGCTAAAATTGACTGAGCTTAGTGCCAACATATTACAATTGCATCCTGAAAGATAGAAAAATGGTGAGGGCTGCAAAATCCTGGAGATCAGAGTCAAGCGTGTAGTGCTGGAAAAGCACAGCTGGTCAGGCAGCATCTGAGGAGTAGGAGAATTCCTGAGGAATTATGCCTGAAACATCGATTCTCCTACTCCTTGGATGCTGCCTCACCTGCTGTGCTTTTCCAGTACCATTCTCACATCCTGAAAGATACGTATCTCCACATGTACCACTCCATGATAAAAACTACAAGTGACTGTCAGAGTATAACAGATCAACAATTCCATGCACTAGCAGAATCACACTGCAGTATCACTACACAAGATGACATTTGCTCCCTGAAATCTCCTCACTGGTGCACACCAATAGTTCAGCATTGGCAGGAGTACCAATATGCAGAGATCTCAGTATAGTCACAATCCAAAGAGAGAGACCAAGCTAGCATTTCAACGTATAGATTAATCTTCATCAGAGCTCTGACGAAGAGTCATCTAGACTCTAAATGTTAGCTGGCTGTCCTTTCGTGGATGCTGCCTGATCTGCTGTGATCTCCAGCATTTTTGTTTCCAGTATAGATTCCAGCACCTGTATTAATTTGCTCCTAGTCACAATCCAAATAATTCAAACTGTACTCACTGTGGTTGAACAGACCACAATGACTCAATTGAATCAGTCAAAGTTGAGACATTCTTAAGGTTAATAGTGAGGCTACATTTTGGCAGAACCAATGTGAACAGTTTCAATTGGAAATTGCCAAAGGTGAGCAACTATGAAAATTGCAAAAGAATATTATCTTTGGCTGTGAAGAAGTACCTGAGAATATTTGTTCATTTTGTTCATGCGTGAATAAACTGCATATCATCAGAAGACACACAACACTAGATTAAACTCCAACAGGTTTATTTGAAATCACAAGCTATCATCAGGTGAAGTGGGCAGTGCTTCGAAAGCTTGTGATTTCAATTAAACCTGTTGGACTATAACCTGGTGTCATGTGACTTCTAACCTTGTCCACCTCAGTCCAATACTGGCACCTCCACATCATGTGCACATCATGGCAAGTCATTTTGAGGGACAAACAAGTGCTCATACCAAAAGCACTGTACGAGGATATTGTGACTATATTACAGCAAGGAAATGTATTTTGAACAGATAAGAATATAAGCACTTATATCCCTGATCAGTACACAGACTTATCAGGAAATTCAATGACATATGAATGAATGAGCAGCATGCCAAATTGCCAACCTCAGCAACAGAGGGAGTCTCTACATCCGCATGATATTTTATCCACTTCTTGGACAAAAATATCAACAAACATATTCACAATGTAAGGAGAAAGTTATATTCTTGTGAGAGATTACTTCTCCAAATTTCCCGTTGTTCAGTGACTTTGCAACATAATGAGTTCAATCATCATTGCAATATTGACCACTATTTTCATTGTTTTCAGTGAACCCAACTGGATAGTATCTGATAGCAGTCAAGTGGCAAACCATTTCAAAACATATGCACTAAGTGTGGAGTGATCAATATCACATCACCCTATTATCCTCTACCAAGTGATCAAGCAGAGCATTTGGTACACACTATCAAATCACTGATCATAGAGACTGAAAGCACAGAAGAAAGCTTCCCTGCACTAGTCAAAAACAACTTAATTATTCTGATCTCATTTTCCAGTATTTGGGCCATATCCTTGTACGATTTGGCACATTAGTGCACATCTGAATACTTTTCAATTGTTATGAGGACTTCCACCTCTCTGATGTTTATAGGCAAAGAGATACAGATTTCCCACCATCCCCCGGGTGAAAAAGATTTCTCTTACATCCCCTCTAAACATTCTGTCCCGTAAATCTTAAATCTATGCATCCTGGCATAGATCCCTCCTGCAAGGAGAAAAATGTTTTCCTCTTTATCCTACTTATCTCCTCAAAATTTCATACATTTATTGAGGAACAAAACAAGATCTTCATACTGTGTCACTGAATTTTTAATGAAAGGTTTAGATTAGATTAGATTAGATTAGATTAGATTACTTACAGTGTGGAAACAGGCCCTTCGGCCCAACAAGTCCACACCGCCCCGCCGAAGCGCAACCCACCCATACCCCTACATTTACCCTTTACCTAACACTACGGTCAATTTAGCATGGCCAATTCACCTGACCTGCACATCTTTGGACTATGGGAGGAAACCGGAGAACCAGGAGGAAACCCATGCAGACACGGGGAGAACGTGCAAACTCCACACAGTCAGTCGCCTGAGGCGGGAATTGAACCCGGGTTTACCATCCCCAAATCAACTAATGCTTGGAAGAAAAGTACAAATAGCCCTGCCCAAAGCATTTACCTGACTGTTCAGAGACTCAGTGTTCTTCTTCAAAGACAGAGGAGAATGAAAGCAGTACTCAACCAGTGAGCAGATAGAGAATTTCCACAACTATGCAGTGACAGGAAATGTGAGGCAGAAATACATGTGTACTAGCACAGTTTTCCAAAATAAGCATTATCCCAAATCATACAAAGTCATTACTGATTATGATGCTGCATTATCAAGGAACAGAAGCCAGCTCAAACTTGACACGCCAGCGATGCACAAAGAGAATGAGCAAGAAAACTCCAATGATGATAGCAACCAGCAGCAAAACAACCTAGCTGTCAACCAAGAAGAATAGAGTTAAAAATCACACAACACCAGGTTATAGTCCAATAGGTTTATTTGGAAGTACTAGCTTTCGAAGCACCACTTATACAACCATCTGATGAAGAAACAGCGCTTCAAAAGTAATGCTTCCAAATAAACCTGTTGGACTATAACCTGGTGGTGTGTGATTTTTAACTTTTGTCCACCCCTGTCCAACATCAGCTCCTCCAAATCAAGAAGAGTAGAAATTAAGATATACCTCTTCAGACTGGTATCTGATTACCAAATCAGGATGTATTGTAAATTCTCCAAAGTGTAACATTAAAGTTTGAATTTTTCACCTTTTAAGCTCTATTTGAACTGTTTATATAATTATCAAATTGACAACATGTGTCTAAGTGTAACCACATATAACTGTTTCAGATATTTTCTCCTTGGAAAAAAAGAATGTTGTGTTAAATCTCACAGTTAGTATGTACTATACCTTTAAGAAACATGCTCATGATATCTTCACTGAATGAAGGTATGTAATCTGAGGATATAAGTCTCGATCTACAATTTAATTGGGGCCACTTGAAGCATGACACGTTGATGAAAGCATGTTACTGTTTCTAAATGAATAGCTTAATATTAGGCCAGACCTGAAGTGCTTGCAATTGTAATAAATGTAGATACCAGGTGCTGAAATAAACTTAATATTGGCATCTTTCAATCTTATGTTAGTCACGTCAGGTTCTTAAGCGATAGGAGCTAACATACATATTGCGTCATCAGGTACAATACTGCCAAAGTCAAAGGCACACAACATGGGAGCAGATGAACAATTATCTGAGATGTTTGTGTCCCTCTTGTTCTGATCTCTTATGCATTTCCAATTATAATTACTCCACGATTTGTGGCTATGTCTTCAGCTGCCTTAAGCCAACTTCTGGAATTTCCTCCCTACACCTGTCTGCTTCTCAACCTTGTTTTCCTTCTAAAAGGCACTTCTGAAAATCAATCCTTTGATCACTCTTTTGGTCATCTAACCTAATATAGCTTGTTCTTTTCTGTTCACAATGCTCCTGTGAAGCACTTTCATTAGACTGAAAATGTTACATAAGCATTTACGAGTTTGCTGTTATTGTACTAACTTAATGTGAGTCCACAGAGTCCCATCTGTGCAAGAAACTTACTTGTCTTAGCACCTACACTATTTTACCTGCCTTCCATCTGCCTGGATCTCAGATAAGTGATAATATGCTAACAGACATAGTTAGGTGTCTTGAATGTGGGCTTTCTGGTAGTGTGGAATGTATCTATGCTACATAAGAAATGAAAATATTTGCAGAGTTGGCTGAGGGATTCAGATTTCAATAAATATGGCTTCTGGGAAGAGATTAATGGTGCTATTTGCAATGTATTCTGATCTGAAGTGTGAATATTATTTTCTTTTACATTGTTTAGTAAGAAGAAATAAGGTGAACAAGAGTTAAGAACCTTAAGTATACAGTATCGTATCTGGGCCACAATTAATGAATGTCTCTTCAATTTCAGACAGGAATGGACTTACTGAGAGAGAGAGTGAGATTCCCAGCAGAGAGATTTTCTTTTATGAAGAAAAACTGATCTGCAAAAGTGATTTCAAGCTTACAGCTTCTGCAGTTCAAATGTGTCATGGGAAAATTGATCTATTTTTTGATGTGATAGATCTGCAAATGTACCCTGCAGAAATATTTTTTTGTACTGGCCAAGAAAAATATAATGACAGTTCTACAGATAGTGAAATGACACAGATCATTCCAAACCAATTGAACACCTAACTCTGAGTGTCTCACCAAGGTAAATAAACTACTGTTTTAGCACCAAACAAAGCATATGGCTATGATGGTATAGTCACTCAACATGCCAACAGATTTCAAATTATGAAACAGGAGGAGAAAAAAGAACAATGCCTTTGAGTGCAGAGAACTTCAGTGACTGCTTCCATAAATCTGTCATCAAAACACCATACACTTTATCACGTCGTGATTAGATACTTAAATTCTGAAGTAAAATATGAAACCATACGTGGAAAATCTGACTATAGCACGGCTGAACTGTGTGACATGGCATTTTGAACAAATTTCAAAATGATATCATTGTTTTGCAAAGTTCTGTTCTATTTTTAGAAAGCATAACCAAATCTGTTTGTTTTACATGTTGCCATTTGCAATATAAGACCGAAAGTCAAATTCTCTATATTCTTTAAAGTTGTGTGATTATTTTATTAGATTGTTTTTGGTTTATAACCATTGCTTATTAAAAGGATTCTTTAACTTTACACACTAGTGTTAATGTGACCTTTTCAAACAGGTGGAATTGGATTTCAGGAGATGTGTCACTGTCAATCTGGTCAAGGCACTCTACTGATAACTTGCAATACACATTCTTACTTCCAATTTGCTGATGCTATCTTCTGATAATGAGTGCTTAAGAAGTCCTGTCCACACTTATTCAGCCCAGTTGTCAAGTGCTAAATGACACTGTGGTTCAGGGTATATTTTAAGCACAGAAAGTGAGAAGACTTTGCAAAATAAATTGAATTACCTACCAACATGAATGAGTTTTTCCATTCCTTACAGCAAGACATTAAACTGCACCCTTAAGATCATACTATTGCTAAGTTTAAAAGTATCTTTAAGTAAATATGTATAGATAGGACAACCCTTACTATTTGTTAGCATTTGAGCACAGAACTCCAAAAATGTTAAATGTAATACCGAAGATAGGATTCATTGTTTAATAATATGATGTCCCTAAGAGCAATTTTTAATGATCAAGTGGCTCTATGACTATTCTTGTCAGGGTTGGATGGATGGGGTGAATGATTGAGTCAGTTAGAGGCCCAAGCCTCATCTACATTAATGCTCATGATTTGGTGATGCCGGTGTTGGACTGGGGTATACAAAGTTAAAAATCACACAACACCAGTTTATAGTCCAACAGGTTTAATTGGAAGCACACTAGCTTTTGGAGCGCTGCTCCTTCATCAGATGGTTGTCCGATGAAGCTAATATGCTTCCAGTTAAACCTGTTGGACTATAACCTGGTGTTGTGTGATTTTTAACTTTGTACATTAATGAAGGTTGCTAAAGTGACAGATAGTCAAAGTCTGTAAGGGGAATTGGATTGACCAGTAGCCAGCCCATACATTTTGGAGACAAAGAGAAGTTCTTTCTGGTCCCAACATAGAAAACAAATTCAATATTCCCTGCACTATCCTGCGGGGAAGTTGCAGAATGGTGCTGGTTTACTATTCTGATTTGTCAATGCACTGATGTTTGCATCATGCCTTATCACAATCTCTTAGATTTCTGCCAAACCACTCTGCATGAAATTAATTACATTGAAGAGCAATTACTGTTTTAATGTAGGCTAATATTTTGTGTGCAACAAGTACCTAAGAGCATTAAATAGATGAATGGCCAGTTAATCAATCTGAGCAAATTAGATTTGAGGTTGGCTTTGGCTTTAAAGGATCAAAATTGTGATACTCACAACCCAAATCCTGGACATTAAGGCTGCCATACAGCCAAGGAATCATCAGTCTAGAGTCCAGAGGGATTTTGGACTTTATCTTGAATTCTAATGATTTATACATCTTAGGAATGAGTTTAAAATGCAACAATCGGTTTTATCTGTGCTAATAAGCATTTGTAAGTATCTGCTTCAGAGGAAATGTTAATAAGTTGCACTACTCTTTATAAAGACTTTATTTTAGCAGGAAATGAAGTCTTTATAAAGAGTGCCACAACGTATTAATATTTTCTAATTAATTCTTAATGTTACCAGTAGGAGGATGAGAAAAAGATCTTGCTTATAATGAAGCAAACCCATCGCTTAATTTGGTATGAGGCCAGAAAATGTATTAACATCAATGTAGGCTAATATTTTGTGTGCAATATAAAATCTGTTTGATTATCTGTACTGTTAACATCTCTGATAATTATCATTGCAACTGCCAAACTGGTGACCCTCCCTACTGTCCAGACCTAATTAACTTAATTGTCACATATTGGCAGGGCATATACCTAGTAAAGCAAATGAGAAGGTTTCAGAACCTGCATCAGGCACCTACCATTATTACTGACTTCCTTATGACAACAAACATTTTTCATGGATGCTTATGATCAAATAAAGGCCAGGTGTAAAAAGAGTCTTAAAATAAATAAAGACAGGCCTGTTAGCTAACTCAAGGACTGCCCTATGCTTTTTCCTCTCACAGACTTTTGACTGTTAGTTAGACCAGCATGTGGGAGCAATGAGGAATATAAATGAAGTCTGGACATCGAAGTGTTTCAATTCTCTCTGGCAAGTATGGAAAATGATGGAGACCATTTGCTCCACTTTCTCCTTGGCCTTTAAAAACAGCCCTCTTTTCTTTATTTACACAAAATAGTAGCCTTATAATTCTGTAAATCTTCATAGTTAAATGGCATTTTGAATGTCCTGAATTGCGTTGTCATCAAATAGTGGAATTGGCTCCTGTCCAGATTTCTCAAAGCATCTAAAACATACCCCTATCATTGATCACTGTTCATCATTCCCATTGCCATCATGTCACTATTGTCCAGACATGATCATCCCCCACTGCTGGTCTGATATTGTCATAAATTTACAACATTAAACTGTAAATATGTTGAGGTTAAATGATTTTTAGACGACATTACCAAATTATGTTCTCTCTGTAATCAAACAGTATTCTCTTACCAGAAATTACCTATGTTTAGTTACTTAGAATACATACTGAGTTACATCCCTGGAATTTAATATTAATATATTTTCTCCATAGTAATGAAACCAATTTGCAACTTTGCCAAAATGATTTTGTTCTTCATCCCTTCAATTTTTAGTAAGAGTAAGAAATAGTAAGAATGCAAATTGTTTGGTAGGTATAATATGACATTAATTTCTTGCAAAATTTCAAAATATCTGTGAATATGTTGTCTTTGAAGAAGATAAGTCATATTACTTTCTGTGAATGGTGTAGGAGATAATATTCTGCTTTATGGTAACAATCTTAAAATAACTATTGTCCAGCTTGATTTTCATTCAAAGATTAACTAAATCACATCATATCTAGTTATTTCAGTTATTTAGATGATAGCTCCAAAAAATCCAATTTAGTTATACAGAACATAAATGAGCTAAGAGAAACAGAATCCATATCACAGTTCACAATTGGGAGGAGCAGCTGAAAGTGGTAACTAATGGCATCATTAGTGATGGATTCCATTACTTCAGAGTACATGTGTGGTTGACATCCTGCTTCAATGCAAAGTATACAGTTTCTTATTCTCTCAAAACAACTATTAAAAAAAACAAATATAAAAATATTTCATTTTTTGGAAAATAGATACCTGCTACTTAAATAAGATACTATGTCCCCATTCAAATCATTTTTCATCTTACATGTACCTGAGTTATAAAAAGAGAGTCAAAGGCTTTTTATTATATAATAAGTTAAAGATAGATATAAAATGAATCTGATTTATAACGTGATATTTAAATTTTAACATTCACTTAATTGGTCTAATGCTGTCCTATTTTTAAAAAAAAATTAGGATTCAGAAAAACAACAATTTGTTAGAAGCTGAGGAGTGAGAATGAGATAATGGATCAGTAAGTGGCCTAGTGTACTTGATAAGGTTTTTAGCGAAACTCAACTGATCACACACACAGACAGATTTTAAGCAACCCTACACATATTATTAAGAGAGCTGCAATTCATTCAATTAAGCACTTTGCTGCAGCTTATTTATGGATGTGAATGTATCTCATTGAGTACTTCAGATAAAAATTCCCAATGTATTCTTCCCGATGACAAAACATCCACTGTATTCACTTTATAAAATTCAGTTTCATTTACATGCAGTTCATTAAATAAAAATGCAATAGCATAATTACAACAAAACTGCAAACCATTTTCAACATCCCTTCGCAGAGGATGATTCCTTGAAAGGTTGCTGATTTAAACAGTTTTCTTACAAAGCTAATTGTTAGGGAGTTTGAGATGTGACTGAGCAACACTATTATTTTGCAGCACTATGTGCATTATGGACACAATATTCTGGTTAATACCCCTTCTTAATTAAATCAAAAGCAAAACACTGCAGATGTTGGATATTTATAATAAAAACAGGGAGGAGGGGGGTGCTGTGCTAGTGGTATTCTGTTTGATGTAATAGAATGGTGGAAAGTGACACACTGGATATGGAGCTTGATGGATTGAAAGTGAAAACAAGAGGAATTCTGTGAGGGAGGGGATAGATGAGGCAGAAGTACATGAAATGGACCTTGAGAGCCCTGTTAATTATTTGTGAAGAGATTTCTACACTGAGAAAAATGAAGACATATCAGAAACAATGGGAAAGATGTGTGCTTTGTCAGAAGAGGTCCAAAGAAGTTAGATAAAGCTTAAGAATGGATAAAATTCTCAAAGGAAGGAGGATGTAATGAAATGTACTCATGGTGGTTATCAGTTTTAGAAAATTATGGTGAATATTTGTTAACAACCTATTCTCAAAAATTGAGATAGTGATGTAAAGGAAAGGAAGAGTTGAAGATGAACCAGCTGAAGGCAAGAGAAGGGTAGAAATTTGAATTCAGGTTTTCAATTTCAGGGCAGAAATAATGTTGATACAGTCATCAACAAACTTTAAAAGATGAGGGAGAGTGTCTGAGTAGGACTGAAAAGAATGATCCATACACACCTGTATATGTTTGGCTGCATGAGAAACCCCAACCCATGATAACATGTTTCAAAAGTAGATCTTTTACCTTCCAAGTGAGTTATCTCTGGCTTTCTGTTGTTGATGCAGAATTAGTGGAATCCCATGGTGTGTTAATGAATTTTGAATTTTGAATGGAGAATGGTTAGATCTTAACAAGTAGGTCAGAGAAGTTGAAAGGCTTGCCAGAGAATTGCTGCTTCAATAAAGGTTGCAGCATGACAAGGGCTTGGAGTAGAGTTAGCAGAGAAGAGCAGCTGTTCAGAGAGGGGTGAGGAGGAGGATGAAGGTGGTTCTCAACAGAAGCCTGTACGAAACAGGGCTTTTTATGGAGGATTTCTCCTACCTGCACTTCAGCTAAGAACAGTACCTGAGGCAGCAACAGTTTCACTGAAAGAGTGATCACTGAACAGAGCTGCTTCCTATTGAACCTACCAGTGGTAGTCAAGGTCACATCAACCTCAACTGCTTCACTAGCCAAAACTTCCAAGCAAGAAAGTATCTCACAGTTCACATTCCACAGTTCCTTGTCCATGCTGTATCAAGGAGATGGTGAGATCCAGCATAGAGCTCACTAACCAGAGGTGACTGTATACCAGACTACTAGGATTTCCCATGGTGGGGGGTACAATTAACTGCTTTCACTTGATTCTCTAGGTCCTATGTATTAACTGGGAGATATTCCATAACTACAAGAGCTCCCACTTCTGTACAGCAATGCTCAAACATCCTATTGGTGAATGCCTACTGTGCTGGCAGATAGCACAAATAATTCATCCTGTAGCAGTTGCCATTCCACCATCACTGACCTACCACGAAAAACCAGTGACTGGCTACTGAGTGACAAGGGAAACCCAATTTACATCTGGTTATTGACTCCTCTCTTCCAGCAATCACGTGAAGACCACAGTGTATTATGGTAGCAATGCAGCAACCAGGAAAGGCACAGAGTGAATAATTGGTGTACAGAAGCTTAGTTTCGCTGTTTGGATTGTTCAAACGGAATTCGTGAGTACTGATTGGTCCATGTTTCCAAGCTCATAATCCTGTTATGAAGGTGCCACCCTTGCATCCAAGTCTTCAAATGTCATGTTGGGAGGAGGAGGAAAGAGAAGAGGAACAAGAAGCAGAGGTATCCAGGATCCAATTGCTCTGGGTGAGCTGTTTATGAGCAGTAGCTGAGACTGATTTCCACATTGCAATTACTTCACAAATCCATAACTTACAACTACTCTTAGCTTTTATTTCAGGATTTTGACTATGTGGAAAAAACATTTCATTCATCGGTATTCACACGAGAAAAAGACAATGTTGTTGAGGAGAATACTGAGATACAGACTACTAGACTAGGTGGGATTACGGTTCACAAGCAGGTGGTGTTAGCAATTCTGTAAAATATAAAAATAGATAAGTCCCCTGAGACAGATGGAATTTATCCTAGGATTCTCAGGGAAGCCAGAGAGGAGATTGCCAAGCCCTTGGCTTTGTTATGTCGTTATTTTCAACAGGAATAGCACCAGAAGACTGGAGGATAGCAAATGTTGACCCCTTGTTCAAGAAGGGGAGTACAGACAACCCTGGTATTTATAGACCAGTGAGCATTACTTCAGTTGTGGGTAAAGTGTTAGAAAAGGTTATAAGAGATAAGATTTATAATCATCTAGAAAGGAATAAGTTGATTAAGGATAGTCAACACAGTTTTGTGAAGGGTAGGCCATGCCTCATAAGCCTTCCTCAGTTCTTTGAGAAGGTGACCAAACAGGTGGATGAGGGTTAAGCAGTTGATGTGGTGAATATGAATTTCAATAAAGTGTTTGATAAGGTTCCCCACGGTAAGCTATTGCACAAAATACGGAGACATGGGATTGAGGGCGATTTAGCGATTTGGATCAGAAATTGGCTAGCTGAACGAAGACAAAGTGTGGTGGTTGATGGGAAATGTTCATCCTGGAGTTCAGTTACTAGTGGCGTACCACAATGATTTGTTTTGGCTCCACTGCTGTTTGTCATTTTTATAAATAACCTGCATGAGGGTATAGAAGGATGGGTTAGTAAACTTGTGGATGACACTAAGGTCAGTAGATTTGTGTATAGTGCAGAAGGATGTTGTGAGTTTACAGAGGGACAGAGATAAGCTGCAGAGCTGGGCTGAGAGGTGGCAAATGGAGTTTAATGTAGAAAAGTCTGAGGCAATTCTCTTTGGAAGGAGCAATAGGAATAAAGAGTACTGGGCTAATGGTAAGATTCTTAGCAGTATAGATGAGCAGACAGATCTTAGTGTCAATGTGCATAGATCCCTGAAAGCTGCCACGTAGGTTGATAGGGTTGTTAAGAAGGATACGGTGTGATAGCTTTTATTGGTAGAGGGATTGAATTTCAGAACCATGAGGTCATGCTGCAGCTGTACAAACTTCTGGTGCGTCTGTATTGAATACAGATCTGGTCACCGCATTATAGGAAGGATGTGGATGCTTTGGAAAGGGTTCAGAGGAGATTTACTAGAATGTTGCCTGGTATGGAGGGAAGGTCTTATGAGGAAAGGCTCAGGGACTTGAGGCTGTTTTCCTTGGAGAGAAGAAGGTTGAGAGGTGACTTAATTGAGATGTATAAGACAATCAGAGGGTTAGATAGGATGGACACTGAGAACCTTTTTCCTCAGATTGTGATGGCTAGCATGAAGGGGCATAGCTTTAGATTGAGGGGTGATAGATATCGGACAGCTGTCAGAGGCAGTTTCTTTAGTAGGGGGCATGGAGTGCACTGCTGCAACAGGAGTAGACTTGCCAACTTTAAGAGCATTTAAATGGTCATTGGATAGTCATATGGACGAGAATGGAATTGTGTAGATTAGATGGGATTCAGATTGGTTTCACAGGTCGACGCAACATCAAGGGCCAAAGGGCCTGTACTGCATTGTAATGTTCTATGCTCATTAACTAATCCATCCAAAACTTCCAAGGCTGTATACAAACCTAAACTATTTATCTTTTGTTCATTCTCACACTACCTTACAAGTATTTTTGCCTGATCTAGTAATCGTAAGTAGGTTTACACAAGGGACTGCAATATGGCTGTAGAAGGCTGTTGCTTTCAACAGGAGAGACTGCACATGGCCTTGCAGGATGTGCTCAAGTAACTTTGAGCCTTGAAAGTCCAGTTTCAAACTACACCTTCTTGTCAGGTCCAGCAGCAATTTGGGTTTACTGGCCAGTAGTCAGTGCATATTGGTAGGAGCACATGGGCTGTTACCTAGGAAAAGACAGCAGGTTTATGCATCAATATACCACAGCATTCCCATGGTCAGCACCTCAACATCTTATTAATCTGTTGATCACAATTTATGGACTGTTTTGAGAGCTGGTATTGAGAATCTTAGACACTGACATCTGCAGACTCAATGGCAGAAGCTAAGCCTGCATGAGATTATTGATTGGATTTTATGACCTGAAGCAGAGTTTTGATTGCAGTACTGAGACATTGCATGGACTTCTGGTTTAACTGCAAAAACTGAAGCATCAGCCATGAGATGCTGCATTATATCCATGCCCTCAACTTCATGCTGGAAAGGCTGGATGCCAAGACTTACAAAAAAATCCAGTGCCAAATTGGTGCCAGTTTTCTCCAAGCTCTTTTACACTGCCAACAGGCTCAGTGGCAGACCTGTCAACACACTCACCAATGCATCACGATATGCATGCTCATCAGTGTTCACATGTACTTGAAGTCCCCATATGACTCCTCCAAAGGGGAGCTTATCAGTGAGCCCTCGCCCTCTGGTGAGTTGACCCAAAACTATTCTTTCCCCTAACATGACTGCAATCATCTTTGCCCAGTTGCTCACCAAGTTCTTCTCCTAATTGTATACTACCGTCTGAAGTTCCCACGGTGCCTGAATCAGAGCTGGTAACTCTGATTACCAGATCAAATGGCTGCTTCTTCATCAAAGTTCTGGTGTAGCTCACAGTCTTCAGGATGAGGCATGCAGGTGAGGATGAGCTGAGGGTCAGGCTGGGTTGGGAAGGAAGAGGTCTATAAACATACCAGCTGCAGCTGACACATCATGTGCAAGGATCATAGCAGGAAGAGGATGGCATGGAATATGAGGAACAGCATAAAACAGGATTGTATATTCAACCTGTTTCCAGCAACATTAGTTACAGTGACTGCAGCCACAGCTGGCCCTCCTTCAGAAGGTTCAGTCACTGTTGAGGTTCCCACTTCCCATGAGGTTTTATGCTGCTCCCTGGTTTATGGGCAACCTTGCTGCAAGAGAGAGTGAGAGAGGTAAGAAGGCCAGTGAGTACGTTGCAATGTATCTAGAAGATGGCCAGAGAGAGGTGAAAAGCTGGAGTCATGTGCAAGCAGTGAAGCTGGAAACATTGGTATGTGGATGAGAGGAAGGTAGTGTTTTGATGTATTAGGACATGAGTCCTGATTGCTAATGAGTGAGTGATGGGGTATTGAGCAGCATGAGATGGTGGTGGCACAGTAGGGAGCTGCATTCACTGACTTTGATCACCTATGTGAGTCCATTAAACTAGTGCGACCAGTGCAATCAATTGCTCAGGACTACATTCTGAGAATTAATCCCCGTGGCTACCATCTCCCACTGCCTTCACGGAGTTAACCTTGAGCACCTCCTGCCCTCACCCCTCATAGATTTCCCAGAAAATTTCCATTTTTCATCCACATTGTTAAAGTCTCCAATAATGCATCAGAAAGTTGTTATTCTCGGCATTTCCTCCAAAGGAAGTCTTCCATAGACAGTTATTGCAGCTCTTGTTAAATAAGAGCAGTTGCTGTTTAAAAGGGGGAGGGATTGTCTTTACCAGGATCAGGCTGGCTATGCATTTTGTAAGCCATATGTTGCTGGACCCCTATGTTGAATGTGCAGCCACTTAGAATCAAGTTTCGCATAGGTCTGTATGCTGAAATTGAATAGATAAAACAGTCCATACAACGTTTACATGCTGTCTGCTTCAACAGAACCAGGCTTCAGGCAGCTCTGCGTCATGACTCTGTAACCACTGGGTTTCTTTATTGAAATTTCTCCCCCCTCTCCCCTCATTAATGAAAGTTTAACCATCTGCCCATATGGCACACATTTTATGGATTTGTTAGTTTAATTTTCAGCTATTCTGGAAATTCTGCTGTGCTAAAGTTACAGAGCAGTTAATCTGGAAGTGCCTGCAACATTTCACAACCTGCTAAACTATCACATAACCAACATATGCATATCTACATTGCTGTGGAATGAGTAATATTAATGCTAAATGAAGAGCAGTCCTGAATCCATAAACCTAAATTTAGCAATGACAAAAAGAGAAAGTGAAGCATACTTCATGAATCATGGAGCTATCCACTTCTTGTTACAGGGTAAATCAAACAGGCAAGGTCAGGATTTGATTCTTGGACGACGAACACTTTTTAAAAATATAGTTGCGAGGGATGCACAAAATGAGATGTGTGATGTCATGAAAAGTCCCAAGATGAAAAATGTGGATGACCATGATATAAATTGCATAAGCCAACTTAAATACAGAAACTATATATGGCAAACAAAGCAAGCTGCAGGTACTTTGTTTGTCACCTTGAGTAGTTTAATAGGCTTAATTTATTTTTTTTTGTAATACATTTGTGGGATGTGGGAATTGCTAGCTGGCCAACATTTATTGCCCATTCACAGTTTCCCTTGAGAAGGTGGGGGTGAGCTGCCTTCTTGAACCGCTGCAATCCACCTGCTGTGGGTTGAACCACAATGTCATTAGGGAGTGAATTCCTAGTGACTGTGATGGAAGGATGATATATTTCCAAGTCAGGGTGGTGAGTAGTTTGGAAGAGAACTTGAAGGTGGCGGTGTTCCTTTGTACCTGCTGCCTTGTCCTTCCAGATGGAAGTGGTAATGGGTTTGGAAGGTGCTGTCTGAGGTGAATTTCTGTGATGCATCTTGTAGATAGTATACGCTGTTGCTACTGATCATCAGTGGTGGAGAGAGTGGATGCTTGTGGATTTAATACCAATTAAGTGGGCTGCTTTGTCCTTGATGGTGTCAAGCTTCTTGAGTGTTGGAGCTGCACTCATCCAGGCAAGCATCCCACTCCTGACTTCTACCTTGTAGGTGATGGACAGGCTTTGGGGAGTCAAGAGGTGAGTTACTCACCATAGTATTCCTAGCCTCTATCCTGCTCTTTATTTATTTATTTATTTATCTATATTTATGTCCAGTTGAGTTTCTGGTAAAAGGTAACCCCCCAAGATTCTGTGAAAGTAACACCATTGAATGTCAAGGGGTGGTGGTTAGATTGCCTCTTATTGGTGTTGGTCATACCCTGGCATTTGTCTGGCACAAATGTTACTTGTCACTTATCAATCCACACCTGAATATTGTCCAGATCTTGGTGCATTTGAACATGCACTCCAGTATCTGAGGAGTCACAAATGGTGCTGAGCATTGTGCAATCATCAGCAAACATCTCAAATTCTGATCTTGTGATGAAGGGAAGGCCATTGATGAAACAGCTGAAGATGGTTGTGCCTAGGACAGTACCCTGGGGAATTTCTGCTGAAATGTCCTGGAGCTGAGATAGCTGACCTCCAACAACCATGACCATCTTTCTATATGCTGAGTATGATACCAACCAACGGAGAGTTTGCCCCTCATTCCCATTTATTCCATTTTGATACAGATCCTTGACACCACATTCAATTGAATGTGTCCTTGATGCCATGGGCTCTCACCTCACCTCTGGAATTCAGCCCTTTTGCCCATGTTTGAACCAAGGCTATAACAAGGTCAAGAGCTGAGTGGCCCTGAAGGAACTCATACTGGCTGTCACTGAGCAGGTTATTACTCAGCAGATGCGCTTGACAGCACTGTTGATGACACCTTCCATCACTTTTCTGATGATCGAGAGTGAACTGATGGGGTGGTATTTGTCTGGGTTGGATTTGTCCTGCTTTTTATATACAGGACATACCTAGTCAATTTTCCACATTGTCGGGTAGATGCTAATGTCATAATTTTACTGGAACAGTTTGGCTAGGAGAGCAGCAAGTTCTGATTAAAAGTCTTCAGTACTATTGTGGGAATGTTGCCAGGGCACCTAGCCTTTACGGTATCCAGTGCCTCCCAACCTTTTCTTCTTGTCACAGGGAATGAATTGAATTGGCTGAAGACTGGAATCTATAATGCTGGAGGAGGCCGAGATGGTTCATCGACTTGGCACTTTTGTCTGAAGATTGCTGCGAATGCTTTAGCCTTATCTTTTGCAATGGACTCTTCCATCATTGAGAACAGGGATATTTGTGAAGCCTTCTCCTCCAGTAAGTTGTTTAACTGTCCAAAACCACTTATGACTGGATGTGGCAGGACTACAGGGTTTAAATCTGATCCATTGGTTGTGGGGGCACTTAGATCTATCCAGCACTTGTTGCTTACACTGTTTGGCATGCAAGTACAGCAGAACCTCGATTATCCGAACGAGATGGGCGGGCATTATTTCATTGGGATAATTGATTATTCGGTTAATTGATTCAATACCTTTCCTCTAGGGCTCAGAGTTTTCTGTTAAATCCACGCCCCGTTCAGGAGACAAGGAAGCAGCACACTGCACGCAAGACCCTAACACACAACCCCGTCCAATCCTGACACCCGCCCAACCCCATCCAATCCCGACACCC
>NC_057716.1:3166097-3190657 GCF_004010195.1 Chiloscyllium plagiosum | reverse complement strand
CGTTGCCCCCACTACACCTCCCGACCCCCATCCTCACCCCCGCCCCCAGTCCGACCCGGCCGCTCCGCCTCCCCATCTGCCCCCGCAGCTCTCCCCACCGCCCCTGGGGCAGCCGGACTGGACACCAACAGTAAAACTGCTGCTGTGTTTTAGGGGGTGAGCCTTCAAATAGTGTGCATGCACACACGTACACACACATACACGCCCGTGCACGCACACACACATGCACACACACACACGCACGTGCCCACCCACACACACACACACACACACAACGTTTTACTGCAACCTTTTGAAAGGTTCCACCTTTGCCCTGTACAGAGCAATGTTGAGGAGATTATCTAGGGAAGGGGGGTTTAGGGTACCCCCCCTGTGGAGAACTCCAGGAAAAGCGTGGGCGGAGAGAGAGAGAGAGGGCGGGCAGTCAGTCAGTTGAAGACGGTGCCTGGGCTCCCATCGATGTCTAGGACTGTTCTCGTCAGCATGTCAGTAAGCCAAGTATACTTTTAATCACTGTAAACAAAAGACATGATTAGTGTTGGAAACACGTCTTTGATGTAATGTTTCTATCGGGACCGAGATCTTCTTCGGATAATCTGATATTCAGATAATTGATATTCGAATAATGGAGGTTCCTCTGTAGTATTGTTTGGTAGCTTCACTATGTTGACAGCTCATTTTCAGGCATAACTGGTTCTGCTCCTGGCATGCCCTCCTGCACTCTCCCTTTGATTTGATAACATGAATCACAATAATGCTCACTGCTGCTGCAGCTTGAAGCAGGCCAAAGACACTTACAGTTTAAAATTGAAAAAATGGAAAGTTTGGTCAATTTGTTCCTTTTGATTGAGTAAACCTGTTGATTGCTGCTGTGTGGAAGCATACGAAGGCTAAAACCAGAGACTGTGGGAGAAACTCGTCCGGAAAGCCAATTCTATTGGGTGAAATGATACATTTCAGGCAGGAAGAATGAGGAGAGTCTCCGGTTTAGAATGGACTGGCCAAATGCAAACAGCTTTCAGGGAAAGGAACATGTATCTTTAGAAAATCTTGAGGCTGCTCCTGGGATTTCAGGCTAAGTTAAAGATTTATTACAGTTTTTCTACAGTTATTATAACCATACTGTTTACTAAGATAAGATATTTTTCCATTTTGTTGTATTAATATTCAAAAACAAAAACGAAAACAAAAAAATTATAGTTTTTTTTCAAATGGAATTTTAGGGTTTGTGTTGTATTATAGGGTAGGCTAGTAGTTAGTAGACAGTAGTTGTATTGTAATTTGTGTTTCTTTTTTCTTTTTATTATACTGATATTTGTTATTGATTATATTTTTCAATAATTTTATATGTTTGTAAAGTTAAAAAAATTTGCTCATAAATATATTTACAAAACAAAACGAGCTTTTTAAGGGTCTACAGTGAACAGCCGAGGTTTTTTTGTATTCTTAATCTAGGAATTTTAAAAGTCTATATATGTTTGAGAAGTTTATTTTGAAACCAAAGTTTTTTTTTCAAAAAGTTGTGTTTCATTCTGGAGAGTCCTACATGGTCAGCTCTGGAGAAGATTACATTTCTCTTCAAGGAATTTATTGAAGAGGAATCATTTTTCCTCAGTTAATTAGCTAAGTGGTTAATTTAAGTTTTATATGTTTGATAGATATATTTTTAATCTTTTTCCATTTTAACATTATTTTCTGTAGGTTATGAAAAGTAGTTTATCTTATATGCAAGGTGTTACTTACACATTTTTTTTAGGTTTACTGTTATTAAGGTCATATATGAGGCACAGAGTGAGATGGCTAGTAGATTTAGAAAAGTTATTATACAGTAGGATCAGTCAGATCGATGAGTGACTATCATGAAAGGTAAGAAGATAGTTCAAAAGTCTCCAGTGGCTATTCCTCTATCAAATAGTTACTCAGTTTTCAGAACTGTTAAAGGGGAAAGAATCTCCAAGGAAAATGAAAGGGCCAGTCGGTTATTGGACACTTGGAATAATTCTTGTGTTAGGCAGTATTTGACAAAGTTTTTTAGAAGAATTGTTATGGGGGCTCTCCTGTCAGGGGCATAGACAGGAGATTCTGTGGCAGCGAGCATAAATTTAGGATGGTTTATTGCTTTCCTGGTGCTAGGATTAAGGTTGTGTCTAAACATTTCAAACAGATTGTTAAAGGTGAGATTGAGAAACTAGGAATTATTGTATACATTGGTAGGAATAACATTTTTAGTGAAAAGATTAAAGCAGTACAGACAGAATTTAAGAGGTAAGGTAGAAGATGAAAAAAAACCTTAAAAGTAGTAATTTCTGGTTTTCTCCCAATACCAAACTCAAATAAGTGAAGGAACAAAAGGTTAAAGGAGATAAATCAATGGCTGAAGAGCTGTGTATTGTTCAGGGATTCAGATTTTTGGACAATTGCATTGTCTTTTGGGATAGAAAAAAACCTGTTTAAAAAGGATGGATCCAAACTAAACTGGAAAGGGACCAATATTTTAGTGGGGAGATATGATAATTCTGTTAAGAATAATCCAAAGACATTCTACAAATACATTAAGAGCAAGAGGGTAACTAGAAAGAGATTCGGGCCTCTTAAAGATCAAGGAGGTCGTTATTGTGCTGAACACTAGGAGATGGGAGAGTTACTAAATGAATATTTGTGTCGGTTTTTACTGTGAAGAAAGAAATGGAGTCCAGAGAATACATAATAAATTTTGATGCTTTAAAAACAGTTCACATTACAGAAGAGGAAGTTCAGAGGTCTTAGAGAATACTGAGGAACCTCAATTATCCAAAGGACATGGGTGGGGAGTATTTCATTCAGTTAATCAAATTCTGGATAATTGAATGCCGGAAAACATTGTTTAGCCAAGCATCAGAATCTTGTGATCTTACCAGATAATCTGATATCCGGATAATCGAATGCCGGATAATCAAGGTTTTTCTGTATAAAAGTGGATAAATCTCCAGGCCTGATCTAATGTATCCCAGAAGGTTCTGGGAAGTAAGGGAGGAAATTACAAGACCTCTTGCAGAAATGTTTGCATCATCTGAAACTACAGGTGCAGTGCCTGATGACTGGAGGGTGGCTAATGTACCTTTGTTTAAGAAAGGTTGTCAGGAGAAATTGGGGACTATAGACCTGTGAGCCTGACCTTTGTTGTGGGTAAATTGTTAGAGGTGATTATGGATATTTGGAGAGGCAAAAATTGATTAGGGATAGTCAGCGTGATTCTGTTTGAGGAAAATCATGTCTCATAAACTTGATTGAGTTTTTTGAGGAAGTTACTAACAAGGTTCATGATGACATAGCAGTAGATGTTGTTTATTTGGATTTTAGCAAAGCCTTTGACAAGGTTCCACATGATAAAGTACTTAGTAAAGTTAGGTCCAATGGGTTTCAGGCTTGCCAATTGTATACGTAATTGGCCTAACAGCAGGAAACAGACAGTAATGATGGAGGGTTGCTTTTCGGACTGGAGGCCTGTCACCAGGAGGGTTTCACAGCGATCAGTTCTGGGTCCTCTTCTATTTGTCATTTATATAAATGATTTGGATGAGAATATAGAAGGCATAGTTAATAATTTTGCAGAAGACACCAAACTTGGTAAAATGGTGAGCAATGAAGAAGGTTTTCTAAGATTAAAAAGGGATCTTGATCAAATGGGTCAATGGGCTGACATATGGCAGATGTAGTTCCATCTGGATAAATGTGAGGAATTGCATTTTGGTACAACAAACAAGGTTAGGGCTTATACAATTAATGGTAGGGCCTTGGGTAATGTTGTAGAACAGAGATAACTAGGGTTCAGGTACGTAATTCTTTAAAATTTGTGTCACGTATAGGCAGGGTGGTTAAGAAGGTGTTTAGCACGCTTGCCTTCATTGCTCAGTCCTTTGAGTATAGGAGTTGGGATGTTACGTGGAGATTGTACAGGACATTGGTGAGGCCTCTTTTGGAGGACTGTGTCCAGTTCTGGTCACCCAGTTACAGGAAGGATATTATCAAGCTGGAGAGGGTTCAGGAGAGATTTACAGGGTGTTAGTGGTATGGCAGATTTGATTATAAAGAAAGGCTGAATAGGTTGGGACTTTTTTCACTGAAGCATAGGAGGTTGTGAGGTGACCTGATAAAAGTTATAAAATTATGACAGGTATAGATAGAGTTCATAGTAGTTGTCTTTTCCCTAGGATGGGGGATTTTAAGTCTTGGGCCACATTTTTAAGGTGAGAGGAGAGAGATTTTAAAAAGATATAAGAGGCAAATCTTTTACACAGTGGGTGGCTTGCATGTGGAATCAACTTCCTGAGGAAGTAGTGGATGCAAGTACAATTAAAATGTTTAAAAGACATTTAGATGGATACATGAATAGGAAAGGTTCAGAGGTATATGGGCCAGGAGCAGGCAGGTGGGGACTAGTTTAGTTTGGAATTATGTTCAGCATGGACTGGTTGGACCGTAAGGTCTGTTGCCTATGACTCTATGAGAGGGAGGATAAACTAAATCCTATAGTTTTAAAGGGATCATACAAAGAGAGTTGGGTGCTGAATGGGTGCTTGGTTGATGGTGAGGGGAAGACGATGTTGTATGTAGTCAAAGGCAGGAGCTTTTGAACAGTGACATTACCCTTCACCCCCGACCATGTGAAGAGTGAAGCTGGAGCATTCATTGATTTCAGACAAAACTTCAGCCAGACAAGAAGTCCAGAGAGGCCTATTTGATATCAGGAGCACCTCACTGATTTACCCAATTGCTGAGTGGTGTCATGAGTTTCTCACTTGGCAGTACAGAGATGCCATTTAAAGGGAGTCATAGCTTGATAACAGCCTTATTAATGCTCATTTACTAAATGCACTGAACAAACTAGCCATTGAGAAATTTTGACATGATTTCCTGAAGAAGGGCTTATGCCCGAAACGTCGATTCTCCTGTTCCCTTTTTCCTCCAATATAAGAAGCATGGACTGGCATTGCAGTGTGTATTGGCAACTGGCATTGTGAGGCTACAGCAGGGACAATTTGCTTGCAGGGATGGGTTTTCCAGTTAATGAACTGGACATTGGTACATTTCAGGGCTGTTCACTTACTCCCTTGGAGCTCATTTATTTAGCACCAACTTGCATGCTCACAGCATCCAGACGTTACTTTGCCTTGCCTTACCACATGCCATGCCAGTCAGTACACCAGTGCTTCAAATAGAGCCAAAAGCTTTTGTAGTCCTGCATTGATGTGTTCTTTAGTGGAGACACACAGACAAGCTGGTTGTCATGCTTGTCAGTGGGGATTTGTCTGGGGTTGGGGATGCTCTGCTGTTCTACATGTCAATCGAATGCCTACAACATGTGCCAGCTGCCTGCCCTCTGTGCTTGTATTCAACTATATGGCCATGTCAGAAAGTAAATAGTGACCAGTCTTCAGTCCAGTCAAGTGAAGGCCATTTACGGTCAGAGATCCTGGTATCATCAGTTGTGGACGTGGTCCACACTCAGTTCAGGGGGTTGGAAATAGTCAATTGTCCACTTGGGTTGCTTGCAGTCGGGATATGTCTGACCACAGTCTAGGAAGTGAGCAGTTTTCAGTCCTGAAGAGCTAGCACCAGCCATCTGCCGATTCACGTTTTCTCAGTTGGAGAGTTGCAAAGATAACAGTCAGGGGTCTGGTTTGTTATGCTTTGGGTATGGTCATCGAAATTGGTCAGAAGTCTGAGGTGAATACAGTCCTGGGGAACAATCCAGTGATCATTCAGGAGGATGCAGCATGGGGATCACTTCCAAAAGAGGTGGGGAATCAAGGTTAATGGATATGGCATAAGATGGAGGCATTTACAGAGGTGGGAACAAGGACAGTCATGAGGAGGGGAACTCAAGGTGTATGGGGGTTATAGGGAACACCATAGGATGGCATAGTAGGGTACACGGAAGGGGGTATTGGCAGTAACCACCACCGTAGCCTGCACAGGAGAGAGTATAGAGGAGCAAAATGGGATCAAAAAGGTGTAATGCCCGGGTTCAGTTGTAGTGAAAATAGTTGGAGGCAAAGTTCAATACGGTGCATCTCCACATGAGGGAATAGATGAAAATGGCTTTTTGGGTATTACAAGGCAAAAGGGGCATGGAGGTTTCTGGGAATACTGTGCAAAAAATCACAGCCAGCATTGCTCACCAAGAGCATTGTTTCCTGCAACCCATGTGCCATTCTCTAGATACAAAATGCAACTAGAAATGGCTGGAACAATGCCCAAGATGGGCACAACCAGTGTTAGTTTGATGGATGACAGCATGGGATCCACATCTTCTGGATGTTAACAGGGAAAATACATGAAGCAACCATTTGTAAAACTCAATTACATTTGATTTGCAATCAGTTCCAGTATCCAGTTGCCATGCATACAAAGTAAAGGTGTACAGTGCTTCAGGGTCAGATGCTTTTCAAAGGCAGTTTATACCACCCCATTAGTCAGGTAGCTAGCCCATTGCCTTCCACCTATTCCTAAACTGGTCCTCATAATAGAGGGGTGGGTAAGACATCCACTAGTCTGTCTACCCTTTGGCCTATTGAGATTTTTTGCCCACTTAAAGCTACAAATCCAACTCTACTGCCATATTATGCTGGGCAATGAATGGTGGATGAGAGTAGGAAGGCTGTTTTCTCACCCATCTTGGTAAAAGATAGGAAGGAAATGTTTATTGGAGGGAGTGCCCCATGCATGAGCATGTTCTCGCTTTGAGGCTCTCTGTCTGGCCTCCAGAAGGAGAGCTTACATGGCTAGCAGCTCCCACTAATGGATTCGGACTGCTGACTCAGATTGGTCGGCGGGTCCTGAGGATGGGAGTGCTTCCTGCTGAGGGGATCAGCTCCCACCCCAAGCTGTTAAACTCCCTGCAAGCTGCATTCTGGGTAGGAGGCTAGGGATTGTGAGATATGCAGTCAAAAGATGTGGTGCTGGAAAAGCACAGCCAGCAAGGCAGCATCTGAGGAGCAGGAGAATCAATGTTTTGAGCATAACCTCTTCATCAGGAATAGCTTATGTTCAAAATATCGATTCTCCTGTTCCTCGGTAGCTGCCTGACTGGCTGTGCCTTTCCAGCGCCAGACATTTTGACTCTGATCTCCAGCATCTGCAGTTCTCACTTTCTCCCCATCGTGAGCTAAGCAGTACACTGTCCTTTCCCCCCACCCCCACACACCCCATGTTCAAATTAGCTCAATATTGAATTCAGTAACGTTAGACCTCTGTCCCTATTTTGTTTCAGGCTTTTATGATTTTCTTCTATTTACTATCTTTTCATAATCTTGTTTCTTTGTTATTTCCATTAATTGGTGCTCAAACAGCAGTTAACCTGTCACTTACAGATTTGCTAGACACATCTTTTGTTTCTTTAGATATACTGTTTTGCTTTGTAAGATGCAACCTTTCGTCATTTATTCTCTCCTACAATTTCCACAGATAGAAGCATTTTTAAGAGCATCATCCATTTTATAAGGAGGAGGTAGACATGGAATGATGTATGAACTGATAATTAAATATTCCAGCAATATTTGCTTTGTGAAATGAAGCAAGATTAATGTTTGCAAAAACAGAGGGACACGAGGAGCTTGGTGAAGGTTGCAGTCTGCAGACAAGCTAAAATCGTGCCATTGGTAGGTGCTGGAGTAGTTTCCAGAATTCAGCAGAGCACAGATACTGATTGGGAGAGTATACTGTCATCAAGTCAGTTCATGATGAAATGGCATTTGAGGAAGTTCTGAGCTTGATCTACGAAAGAGAAGAGTTGTCAGGTTTAAATTTAATTTGATGACTCATGGCGTCACTAAACTCTGGGGAGTTGCTGAGAATTCTGTGGGATCTATCTTGATCACAAATGCCCTTTAATTATGCTTCATGGTATGTTCGACCACTGTTATCTATATTTGCCTCAAATTATATATGCATGTTAGAATATCAAGTTCAATATATATAGTAAATTGTACACCATTCTAACCTTGTATAGTAAAGATTATCGTTGTTTCTTAGAACTGTTGAGTCTTGCGGCTCTAGTTTCTTTGCTTTTTTTAGATTACTTACAGTGTGGAAACAGGCCCTTCGGCCCAACAAGTCCACACCGACCCTCCGAAGAGCAACTCAATCCATTTCCCAACATTTACCCCTTCACCTAACACTACGGGCAATTTTGCATGGCCAATTCACCTAATCTGCACATTTTTGGACTGTGGGAGGAAACCCAAGCAGACACGGGGAGAATGTGCAAACTCCACATAGGTGGTTGCCTGAGGTGGGAATTGAACCCAGGTCTCTGGTGCTGTGAGGCAGCAGTGCTAACCACTGTGCTACCGTGCTGCCCTAAACTGGGATCTTTCTGGGATCTCAGACTTTGGGTGCAATGTACCCTAGAGGTAATGAAAATGGCCACCACTAATACTGTTATTAGCATTCCTACTAATTGCTTTTGTTCTCTGTGGGCATATGAGGCTGTGCATGTCAGAATCATGGAAGTTGATGCTGATCATTGTGCACAGACTCTCAGAGCAACTGCACGTGTGCAGAGAGGATGGTGGCCACTTCCTTAGTGCTAAACTGGAGTGGCAGTCTAGATGTTGTACACAAATCTCTGAGTATAACCTGAATCCATGAACTTCTGATTCAGAGACAAGATTGTGACAAACAGTAATAACGTCACTACAATACTATTTACAAATTTTCCTACATTAACAAATACTTGCATTATTAGCAATATTCAGATAGAAAATCAATGCCATCTCTAAATCCTGGACTTTATTTCAATAAATGAATGTCTTCCGCAGTATGGCACTTCCACGTGATCAAGAATTCCATTGTTATCAAGTTCTTTGCACAATAGAAGTGAGTATAACTCATATTGAACATCTAACTCATGTTCAATATAATATATAATAATATATTATATGAGTTATATAATATATAACTCATATTGAACATCTAACCTATTCAGACCAGAAATGGGCAAATCAAGATATTGTCAGATGTACATTTGAAGAATGGTATCATGTGGTCGTTCACTAATGTTATCATCTATTCCATGATCATATTCTAATGCTTCTCAACAATTCCTCTCTGACATGCGCCTACCCTCAAAGCCATTTTTCAAATATTTCTAAATTTGTCATTTCGCATTTCAGAGCAGTCTCAAATGCCTTGCTATTGCATTTCCCACACAACAAATGTTCACAACTCAAAACGAAAATATTTCTAAATCTACTTTACAGGTATAAGAGACATTTGCCAAAATCTGCACAGGAAAGCTAAATTTTATTAACTGACTCTGGAAAAGAAGAGGTTGAAGAAGAGATTTGAAGTATCATTTTGTTGTATTCCATTGATTTACAGCCTGATCAGAGAAATGTGTGAAGCTTCATATGAGATCCTGTACCTGCCTAACTGTGAATAGAAGTTTGTTACTGTACAGGTCAGGGAGAAGTTTTCTCCTTTCTTTATTTGTAACTAGGAGGCATGTTCCTGCCCCTGATATATATTGATAACAGAGATAGACTGTTTTCCCCTCCCTCTTCCAATTCCCTGACTCATCATTTTATTTTGAGCAGGAATTTACAAGGTAACACGGCACTGAGTCAACCAAGAAGTCCGAGATTTAAATGCAAATCTTCGATAAGTGGACTGCGCCAGATCAGGTAGTATAATCTTGTCAAAGTTTTCCTCAAAACTTTCAACTAAACACTTTTTAGACAATTCAGCTAAAATTCCCAGACCTGCCTGACTCCATGAAGACTCCGTTCCTTTCTTCCTCCCAATGTCAGTGTCAGCTGTGATTCTATCGACAGCATTCTTGTTCCTGAGTCAGAAGATGGAGGGTTCAAGTCCCACTTGAGGCTCTGGACTGGACTTTACCAATGGACTGACTCAAGATCCCAGTACCAAGGTCATTTCCAGATGCTGCGCCCAAATGTCTTGAGTAATTGGATTTCTGTTGGTTAGTTGCACTACATAATAAATTAAAGGCAGTTCAGTGGAAGTTGATCAACAACAGATAGTGGTTGGATGTTAGTGATGACAGTAAGTTTCATGGAACCATCTTTGAAGGCCAATCTACAAACTTCAGACTGATAGCCCATCGAGAAGGTCAGTCAAAAAGATGGAAAAGAAGGCTGTGTGTGAAGGCATGGAGGTGTGAAAGGAAGTATCACTGTTTCAGCAGTATCTCATTGGATATGCTCCTGCAGGCAGTACAGAAAAGAAAATACTTGGGATAAAATTCTGAATTATTGTAACAATATGCTTCCTGCTTGTTGATCATAAGGGATAGCATTGACACAGTTCACATTATCCTGTGAATTTGTGTAAATAAAAGACAATCCAATTAAAGGTAAGATTGTATTAGGCATGAGATTCTACAGTGAGAGAATGAAAGAGAAACTTATTTTCGCGGAAGTAACCAATACATACAGAAACTGAGACTGCAAACCAATAAAGCATATTCATGGCAGAACAAATCCTGTCTTGTATTCTGCTGAAAGACATTACAGGCCAAAAGTATAGAATTATCATCTGCAGGATGCAGATATTGTGGAGGAAAGAGAAGTAAGGCACATCTAGAGCAGAGTTCACATTGCAAGAAACTGAATCCTTTTGCACACAAGTCTTTGGCTAGAAGGAAGCACAATGAGCAAATAAACATACCCACTGTAGAGATATTGGCTGAAGATTCTGATCATTCACTACACGACAAAACAGGTTTCTTCAGTCAGATTGATAGGTGTTAAATGGTTTCTGACAGTTGGAATGATTGAAGGATGAGGAGAATATCTAGTCAATATGAGATGTCTGATAAACACCAGTGTATCATGACTTTAGCAGACCCATGAGAAATTGCTCAACTTCCAAAAATTAAGTCCTCAAAGTAAGATTGAGGTTTATATGATATTCATGTTGGGAGGGCAGATTACTCTGACAGCCCAATGCAAAGGATGAAGATCTGGAATTCCAGATCATAGGCAGCAAGCAAAAGCCACTCATTTTAGCTGGATCAAGTCGAAAGCTTCAATTGGTAACACTCAACATGCCAAAAGAGATTTGTGATGTGTCAGAGTACACTAAATCATTGACTGTAGAACAGATCTTAGAGGAGTACCATCATGTATTTACAGCTTTAGGACGTCTCCCTGAAAGATATAATCTCAATGCGGATGAAAGTATGAGACCAGTCTGTTGAGGAAAGTATGTACTGACTTCAAAAACAGCCTGAAATTTGAGATAGAAGAACTGTGAAAGAAACAAAAAATCATCAAGAAAGTGACAAACTTACAGAATGGATTAGCAGCTGGTGGCAGTGAAACAACCTGGAAAGCTGAAAGTTTAGATCAACCCAAAAGGTCCAAATAAAGCTCGAAGGGATCTCCCTATCCTTTGCCAACAATCAGAATTTTGCTATAATTTGCAAAGCCAAATATCTGTACTACCTAAGGTAATAAAAAGGATTATTGACAAGTGAAGCTGAATGACAGGGGCCACTTTCTAATGTTATGTATACAGTTTGGCATTTCAAACTACAGCTAAGCATCAATGCAGCTAATGTGGAAGAGTTAGTTTTCAACCCAGATTGGAATCTATAGTGAATGGTCCCATAATTTATATATGTGCAGGTGCAATAGAAGAAACCATTGTTGACCATAAATACAATCTAATGTGACTGTTAGACAGAACTCACCAGATGAACTTGAAGCTGGACAAGAAGAAAATGTAATTAAAGATGACTGAAATCAAGTATGCACTGACAGCAAATGGTCTTTGCTTGGATTCTGAAAAGGTGAGAGCTGTAGCAGCACAGCAGCAATCAGTAGATGTAAAAGAAGTACAACAATTTGTTAGATTTGTCAAATACTTAGCAAAATTATTGCATAGTTTGTCATTTGAGCCAGTACAGCAACTCACTGCCAAGGATATGCAGTGTTACTGGGCATAGAACAAGAAGCAGCATTCAGTTACATCAAGCAACTAGTGAAACAACAGCAGTGCCAAACTACAATTTTGTAAATTGCTAAATCACCCTGCAGTGTGACATTAGTGAGACAGAACTTAGAGTAGTCAGTTTGAGCAAGGAGAACAGGTTGTATTTGTACCCAGAACCTTAACAAAAACCTTAAAAAAATAAAAATGTTCAGATTGAGAAAAAGCACCAGGACATTATCTTTGTCTGTGAATATGTTCATCTCCACTTACTTGGAGGAGACTAAGTATTTGTCAATATTGTAAGTAGCACATTATTTAATTCATTATGTAAAGCCAACTGGCAGTGCTAAAGCATTTTGGGAGGTGTAGTCTATATTAATAAATTAATTAGTTAGCAATTATGAATTAATTAACATAGATTAGAGTTAGCAGGGCATGTGATGTATCGTGATTGTACAAGTAGAAGTTTCATGTGCCCAGAAAAAAATACATCTGCAAGCTTTGTGAAGGTTTGTGGCTCAGGTTGAGGTTTAGGGTGTAGGTTTGCTCGCTGAGCTTGAGGTTTGATATCCAGGCTAGGTTTCATTACCTGGCTAGGTAACATCATCAGTTGGAACCTCCCAGTGAAACAAAGCTGTTGTCTCCTGCTTTCTATTTATATGTTTGTCCTGGATGGGGTTGCTGGGGTTTGTGATGATGTGATTTCCTGTTCGTTTTCTGAGGGGTTGATAGATGGCATCTAGATCTATGTGTTTGTTTATGGCGTAGTGGTTGGAGTGCCAGGCCTCTAGGAATTCTCTGGCATGTCTTTGCTTAGCCTGTCCCAGGATAGGTGTATTGTCCCAGTCGAAATGGTGTTTTATTTCATCCGTGTGTAGGGCTCACATTTGCTCATTTGTAAAGTGATGTTACTTCTCTGGGGAGTATCATTTACATGGAAAGTTATGATGTCATAAAAGTTGTTGCTGATTCATTTCTATTGATGAGAAACAGTGGATAGCAAGAACAGATGGTCATTGTGAACTCTGCAGATAATCAGCTGCCTGAAGTGAAGTAACAAATTATATTTTGTACGTATAAGTCAGCAACTGCTACAATATCTGTTGGCATTCTCCTTCACCACACACAATGGAGATGGTAAATGCTCTGGTGGTTCCAAGTTGCCTGACCCTGGGTGTGAGGATTGAATGCTTTGTATTGTGACTGCCCCTCCAATGCTTAGCTCTAGCAATGACATCAGTTTATCTTTGTCATTTTACCTTGATTTTGTCACTCATAGTTGCTATTTTTTCTGGCTTGAGTAGGTTTTTTTTCATTACCAGAAGAGTATTTTGGGTTTGTGCTACTTTCCATGCCTTTACTGGGTTATTTCTCCACTGTAGGATGACCTTGTACAAGTTAGTGCCAGATTAGCTCGATTTCTCTTTGACCATTTCTGAGGCTGCCTCAGATTTTTCCATTTGACTGAGGGCAGTATGGAGATGGTATGTGACGTTGAATTTCCCAGACATTTATGAAATGTCTGAATTCTTCACTCATGGACTAAAGGTCATTGTTATTCATTGCAATGTCAGGAATGCTATTATAGCTGAAGTCTACTTTCAAGTATTTTACAACCTCGTTGTTTGCCACTGAAATCGGCCAGTCTAATGCTAGTTGTCAGAATAGCGATCGATGGTGACATTATAATCAGTTCTTGCAGAAGTGAAGAGGTCTGCTCAAAGCTTTATCCATTGTTTATCTAGGATATCGCGAGTAACTTTTGAGTTTAGTTAGCTTGGTATTGTTACAAGCTCTATGCCTGGGTGATGTGGTCCCTTTTTTATTAATTCATGTGATGTGGGTGTCTCTGGCTGGCCAGCATTTATTGCATGTCCCTAGTTGCCCTTGAGAAGATGGTAGTGAGCTGCGTTCTTGAATTGCTGCAGTCTACGTGCTGTAGATAGACCCACAATTCTATTATGGAGGGAATTCCAGGATCTTGACCAGCAATAGTGAAGGAATGGCAATATAATTCCAAGTCAGGATGGTGAATAGCTTGGAAGGGAATTTGCAGGTGCTGGTATTCCCATGTATCTGTTTCCCCTATCCTTCTTGATGGAAGCGGACATGGGTTTGGAAGATGCTATCTAAGTACCTTTGGTGAATTTCTGCAGTGTAAATTGGACTGAGCATCATTCGATTATACAGTCTCAACTTCACAGTCAAGGGCTCATCCTTGGGTCACCATCTTGAGCTACCTGACTATCTGTGAAGCACGTGATGTTGCATAAAGCACCAGTGTGTATCTGATATTTAACATTTACTTGATAGTATCTTTTTGCAGTCATCATTCTAACAGTCACCAACTAATTTTCACCTTTAGACCTGAAGATACCAACTTGCTGTACGGTGGAGATTGGTCTGTCAGAATCATTGATGACATCTCTCCAGTAGCTGTCTTTACAGGCTTGCCTTGCTTTCCCAGCTAAACAGTTGTATGTAAAGTGAATTGCTGCTTTCAGTTACTACACTGCATTCCTGACACTGGGCATGCCTTGTTTGTTTTTGTGTAACTTCTGCCATACTTAGATCCTGTTCCCGAGCTTTTCTTTATGCTGGCCTTCTGCAAACATTTCTTCTTTCTTTCTCATATGTTATTCTCACTCAGTCTCGAATGTTTTTCAGCAAGGTCTTGTTTGTTCTCACACTAATACACTCTCACTAATGAGTGACAACTTCTGTCGACAACTTTCTTGAGAGTATATTTCTGATTTAATTTGATTTATTTATTGTCATGTGTATTTTGTTATAATATACAGGGAAAAGTGTTGTATAGTTTTGTGACTCTTCAGCATCATCTTAAAATAAGCAAAAACATAGGATATAAAGGCAGAAGAATAAAGAAATAAATAAAAAGTGTTCAACTTTACAGTTCTTCTTGATAAGTGCTCCACCATGAAGCAATGGCCTGCCAAGATTCCTCTTTGATGTAGGAGTCACCACTCTTCGGTGCTATCTTGTTGAGTCTTCATTGGACCTTGCCAATGCAGCCACCACTGAACCTTCCGAGTAGTTCACCAGTCAATCTCGACTCTACCACTGCCACAAGTCCGCTTCAGGCCCACCTGGCCAACGCTGCCATTGCCAACATTGCAGGGTCTCGTACAGAGTTCAAACTCTGCTCTGCCATTGCCTTCATGGATCTGTGTTGGGTGCAGACACCACCTGGAGCCCAAATTTGTCTCCATTGCAGCAAACATGAGTTGTCGCTAGGACCACCTTGTCGATGCAGAGGACTCTGGGAACCCAAACTCTCTCCGCTGCAGCCACAAGTCTGCGCTGGGTCGACATGTTGACTTCCATGAATCTGTGCTGGGCCTACTTGCCAGCGCTGATGCCAATGCCATGACCGAGCTCTTCAACAAGAGATAACTAAAATAAAAGAGAAAAAAAGAAGAAAAAAATGAGAAAAAAGAGAAAAAGGAAACAAAAAGAAAAACAGATGGAGCGGACGACCCCGGGTCCAGAAGTCCTACTCCACTGTCATTTTACCAGAAGAAAGAAGTTTCTCCCCTCTCAGCAGCTGTGTTCTCAACACTAAGTCACTCTTCTCCTTGATGAGATCATTATTCTATGACTCTATGTTCTTTCAATTGTCCATTCTCTCAGGACGCAACTAGATGTGTCAATGTTATCACATTCTCCTTCTTCTCCAGAACTCGGATGTCAAATATACACTGTTCATAAGTAACTTTTAGATGGGATTCAAAGCGTATTTTTTATGCCTTCAAAATCTCTGCAGTCCAACTTTCCTGCTCTTCAATGAGATCTGGTTTTCAATCCAGAGAGTAGACAAAATTCCAATTCTGACTCATCACCTTCTATTTCCATAGCAGCAACAAGTGAAAAATTCATTGCCATTCTTCAAAGCCGCAGACTGCAGTTTTTAATTCTTCCTTTGTGTACTTTTTATAATAGTTAACTCTCTTACAGCTCCGAAATTTCATTCAGTTGCACTTGGCCACTTCTGTCACCATATCATGTGATGTGCTTTAATGTCTGCTACAAACAAAAAGGAAACTATTTACAGCAGGAATGTAAATCACAGAACTACAGCAAGTCAGCCAGTACATTATGTAGAAATGTATTTCTCCATACAGTTAAATTAAGGGTATGATGAGTGTCAAAGGGAGGGGATTGCTAGCAAGAGACAGGGACATCACAAACAAGAGGAGAGCATAGTTCTCAGCATACCATATACTTCCCAATACCAGGTCACTCAACAGGCCATTAATTGCCCTCTTGGGGATTGCAATTGGGAGGGGCCATGGAGCTATTCAAGGCAGAGCTAGGATGGCAGTATCACAGGTCATCTAATCCACTTAAATCCACCGACCACCCCACTCTGACTCCATAGAACATAGAACATAGAAGAATACAGCGCAGTACAGGCCCTTCGGCCCTCGATGTTGCGCCGATCCAAGCCCACCTAACCTACACTAGCCCACTATCCTCCATATGCCTATCCAATGCCCGCTTAAATGCCCATAATGAGGGAGAGTCCACCACTGCTACTGGCAGGGAATTCCATGAACTCACGACTCGCTGAGTAAAGAACCTACCCCTAACATCTGTCCTATACCTACCCCCCCTTAATTTAAAGCTATGCCCCCTTGTATCCAAACTCACTTTAGTGGAGGCCATTAGGAGAGGCATGTGTTAGTGTGTGACAGAGAGAGAGTTTGTGTTAGTGCATGTCTATGAATGGGAGTGTATTGAGGAGGGTGCCTTTGTGCGTTAATATGTGTGGGCAAATGAGAAATAAGTCCCATTGCATGCCAAATAGTTGTCGAACTTTCACTGTCTGAAATCACATGGCTTCCTGGCAAGATACAGAAAGGATGTCAGCTGATCTGTACTGTTCACAATCTTCAATCAAAAACAGAGAAAATAAAATAAATCTGATGGGAAATGTTACTGTCTCTATCTTTGAACTTTTTTGCTCTATGTTCAATCATATTGTGCTTATTGCTGCTATCAAATGTATTCAAATTATTTGGGAGTCATCGGTCCTTGCCACATTGACAATACTTGAATATCACGTGGAATATTAAGTTCTTGGATACAATTACTTGTACTAATTGTAAATTAATTCCAGTGAATTTTGCCAATGTTGTTGGCAGTCAGAAAATTTCCTACCACTCTATAAAAGGTGATAACTAATTTCCAAGTGAAGAGAAAAACAATGGACATAAAATTCATATGCATAGTTCCACACTGACACTGGAAGTCCTACCTGCTTTACCCTGGGAAGACAGTGATGTGACCCATTAGTTGCATAGACTATACAACATTCTCTATCTTAAAATGGTCCACAAAGGCATACCCAAAAATGTTGAACTGATAATATCATAACTTCCACAGACAAATCAGCTGATTCTTTGCTAGTGTTCTAAGTTTGGACGACACAGGTCTTGGTCTGAATTTTGCACTCTCAAGAAAGGAAGCATGAAGCAGCAATTCGACCTTGCAGTCAGGTTTATCAAAGGGACAGATAGCCTAATGCATGCATGTTACATTTTTGGAGTTTTCTCTAATGTAAAGTCTACGAAAATGCTCACGCATGGTGCATTGCGCAATGTGAAAGGCTAATGTTGGAGTAGGACACATCACATGAACAGTTGACTGGCAGAGTCTGCTGTAGGAGCTAAAGTGGACCTTTTGGTGCACAGAAGTCAAGTCTTCAGACCTCAAAAGCGTATCTACTTGGCCACCTGCTCCAGTTCCCTTCTGAGGGTGGTCTTTGAGGGTTTCCTGCCCAGTGTGGGACCATAGTACCAGGGCAATAGCTGCCAATCAGGAATAAGCCTTCACTGTGTGCATGTAGTGGGAGAAAAAGGAAAGAAGAAAAGTGTATGAGGACATATAAGTGACACAGATGGTACTTCATTGCATTTCATTTTAAATGGTTAATGACTACATGAAGTTAATGTGCCGAATTCTGAGATTACAGATTTCTTTACTGTACTATAAGCGACTTGTTCATGTAATTATCCTTTGAAGATCCTCACATCCTCACAATAGAGCACCTTCCCTCAGACAAAATAAACATCAAACACACCACCCACTCTGAATGTAGTGGGAGTCATTTTATCATTTGCATTTCAGATAAGGAAGGAAGGCAACACAGGTCATGTTTTGGAGAGTTAGTGGTACTGTGCTGCCAATCTAGGTGAGCTCCTCAAACTTCCACGTTGCTTTCTTCCTTACACTCACCATTGACCCTATCAGTTCAGAATTTCCGCACATTCCCATCTAACTCATTCAATTAAGTCTTCATTTGTCCTTTAACTAAGCTACAGGCTAGAGCTCAGGGAGGTAAAGTGTGACCCTGGAATTCCTTACACTCACCATTGACCCTATCAGTTCAGAATTTCCGCACATTCCCATCTAACTCATTCAATTAAGTCTTCATTTGTCCTTTACCTCCCTGAGCTCTAGCCTGTAGCTTAGTTATAGTCACAAAGTGTGACCTGGAAAAGCACAACAGGTCAGTTAGCATCTGAGGAGCAGGAGAGTCGACTTTTCAGGCATATGCCCTTCATCAGGAATGTGGGGAGTGAAGGGGCTAAGGGATAAATAGGAGGGTGGAGGGTGGAGTAGGTAAGTGGGAAGGAAGATGGACAGGTGGGACAGGTCAAGAGGGCGGTGCCGGTTGGAGGGTTGGATCTGAGATGAGGTGGGGGGAGGGGACATTTAGAAACTAGCGAGGTCGCCGTTGATGCTGTGTGGTTGAAGGGTTCCACGGCAGAAGATGAGGCATTCTTCCTCCAGTCGTCCATCCACTCCACCCTCCTCACCGACCTATCACAATCACCCCCACTTGCATCCACCTATCACCTTCCCAGATACCTTCCCCCCAGCCCCACCCCAACCCCACCCTTTTTTTTAATCCATCAGCCCCCTTACCCCCCTGACTAGCCATGTCCTAGTCACTAGAATAAGATCAGACAATGCCCTTCATTGACTGGCAGGGTACACTGACTGACACAGTCCTGCTTGGATTGAATGAGAACTACTCCCCTTAGATTTTAAGGCCCTGCATTTAGTTGAAGAACTTGCAGTGTGTTTGTTGTGTAAGCTTTTGGCACATGCTGCAGGTGTGACATTGTTGTTGCTCCATCCCATACAACATGTCCACCCACTTGACTGATCACTGTTAGCAAATATGACCAACTGCCTGGCTTTGGGACTGCAGTAAATGGCAAGGCAAGTAGGATCAATGGACCAAGAGCCCTGAGATGTTCAGATGTATGTGTTGGGTGCTTGTCCCTGTATGTAAAAGCGCCCTGTGTTGAGAGATATTGGTGAGCTCCAAAGTGCAACAGTGAAGTTTTGAATGGTATTATCAACAATTTCGTGATGTGCCAAGATGATGTGGAGAGGCTGTGTAAGAAACCTTATGCAAATGAAGCATTCCCTGAGATGGTGGAGAATATTGGCCAAAAGATGAAGGCAATCTAATTTTTCTCTACTGCTTGGGAAATTAGCAAACTGCATATAAATGAGGCGAGGTTAGGTAGTAATAAGATGTTAATGTATGTAGATATTCCCTTTGTTGCTCACTAGTGAGATTCTCATTTCATCACGAAAACCTTGGTTTGAACATCAGTCTTTTTTTACATTAAGAATCTCATTTTTATGATCTCATCTTATTGACTCAACAGACTTGCCATTGCCCCTGTCATACAGGGGCTGGGTAGATTCCACAGCAGAAATCTTTTTCTCAGCTTCCCTTGGAGACCCAGCCAGGCGTGAAGAAAAAGTGGGCTGTCTGTATCATGTAGTCAGCAATCTGCTGGGGCCTACTGCTGCGTACAGAGCTTGCCTTTAGCGTTAAGAAGCAGAGATCAGGAAATCCAACAAGTTCTACATTCAATTGGCTGAGGTAGATTCACAAACTGTACACGTTCCCTTCTTTGATGTGAACCAGCATGAGCATGTTGCAAAATGCAACTGCCACAACCAAAAATCGGGCTAAATAAGTTTCTATTTCACAGAAGGTATAACAGGTTGTTTAGTCAAGGAGGACAGAAATGAACCTTCTACGTTCCTCACAGGGTAAATTTTCTCCCAGTTAATAGATGAGTAACTTATGTTCAAACACAAGAACTTTCCAGCCGAGGTAATGAACAGCTATGAGCCTAGAAGTGTGAATTCTCATTGAAATCCTCCACCTCCTTGACACCAAGAATTTCTATGAAATTTCTGTGGGACAAATGTTATAGCCTGTACTAAAGTCTCGGCTATGATCAACTCACTGCATTATATCAGGGATTTGAGCCTTGATCCCAATTTCTGTGATTTAATATGATGTTGTGTGGAATATATTCTGAAGCCACTGTGAGAGGATGAAAACTCATCAAAAATAGGTTCATACTAAAACTAGATAGGAGTAGCAGTTTAGTTTATCTGAAACTACAAAGAAAGAGATGACGCAAAAGGAATCAACCTTCAGTCTATATTTTCAGGATGGGTTGCAATGATTAAATTGAAAGAACAATCATAGTTATGTATGTAAATACTGAACTTGAGAGAGATTTTGTTATAATGATATTGCTTTTGACTGAGAAGTGTCCCGATTAAAATCTCAGTCCACGACATGTTGGCCAAGGAAGGAATGTTCATGTGGCTGAGATCAAGTTGTTAATCAGCCTGGAAGATCCATCCAACACATGACACTATTCTCCAAGTGAGAAAAGAATATGATTAAACAGAACAAAACAATTTAAGTATTGCAGCCAATTGATGGACAATAAAGTCTCAATGCAAATGTAATAAATTGCTTTTTTTTGGGCTGACAAAGGGTTTTGTCTTGTAAAATTGCTTTGTGATCTCTAATATCTACATGGGCCACTAAACAGGGCATCAATCCAAAGCATTATCCAAAATGCAGAGAGTAATTCAACATTCTCTTTCTCATGCAGAGGAATTTCAGCCTAAATTATAGGTTCCAAGTGCTGAGTTCAATCCTTCTAACACAGGTGAGAACATTGCCAACTAAATGAAGCTGTTACTTCATTCAGCTGTTACTCTGAAAGCTAAAACCCTATTGAAATTGTTTGCATGCATAGTGATGGTGAAAAGACTGATATAAAGAATTTTGCACAGCAAGATCAGATAGCTTTTAGAATACTATGTGGACAACTTAATGATGCCCACCATTCTTTTCAATTCCTTTTTAGTGCTGTGCATTTTTCATTTCAATTTCAATCACAATTTTACCTCAGGAGGCTTTTCTAAGACATTTATAAGAAAATACTTAAGCTGCAAGTTGTGAATGTAACAACAAATTATTTGTTGCAGTTAAACATTTCATTTCAATAAATAAATTACAATCATCTTGGACAGTTTAACAGTGCATAACACTAATCCAAACTCAACTTTTAGTTGCATGAAATGTATAATCTTTATTTCACAGATGGTGGTTTCACTGTATTTTGTTCAGAAATCATCACAGTTGTCAAAGGCCATGTTGAACCAAGTTGTTTGGTTTCTTATTACCTTTAATATTGACTTCTTGCAAATACCTCACTTCAGTCTACTCTCCACTGGCAGCATGCCTTCAAACACCTAGGGCCTAAGCCCTGGAATTTGTCCCCCAAATCTCTTCACTACTCCAGCCGCTTTTAATAAACTCCTTAACACTTTACCTCTTTCTCCAAGCTTTAATGCAGATTTCCTAGTAGTTTCAACATGCAATTTGATGTTAAATTTTGTGAATATATGCTCATCTGAAATTATTTAGAATGTACTAATACATTATTGGTGCTTTATAAATGCAAATTGTTGTTTCCTTGAGGAGCTTATTAAAAACAGACTTCCTCCGTGAAAGAAAAGACTAATTTCTTTTATAAATTTGGGTCAGAGATAAAAAAAAGCTACAGTAACTTTTGTCACAACAATTTTTAAAGATTTGAACAGCAGTTTTGTGAACAAATAAGAAAGGTTTCGGCAAAATGTTTTCTCATTAAGGTGCTGCTTCCTTGAAAATAATATTTTACTGCATCTTCCTCAGTATGTAAAATATATGAACAATGCAACAATTCTAAATTCTTCTCTTGCCAACAGATATGACTGTTAGGTCAGTCGCACATATATCAACCATTAGCTGCAAATCCTAAATATTGCTCGTCAGCAAAAAGGTTTCTGCTTAGCACAGTTTCTGGTTTATAGAGAGATTTAACAAGGATGTCCTACATTGTAGAGGAATGATAGGAGCTTTTATCATCATCTTTCAAATACTCGAGATATGAGAAACAATGGAACATTCAAAAAAAGCACAATCTGACGCAGCTCCATGCAAGACTTTTTCATGGTGAAAAATTCAAATAGTTTCGATCTTTCAGCCCACATGGAAGGATTGAAAACAGCCCAGTCAATCTATGACCCATCACTGCATATCCTGCTCTAACTTGTTCTGTCTGTCTACATCAATAGAACTTGGTCCCTTTCTCTCTCTCTCTGTCCATCTGTTGTTGTGTTGTGTCTCTCTGTTTGTTTCTATTTTCTTTTTCTACTAAGTATAAGGTCTGTTGCGGGGAAGGAGCTACCTGTGAAAGTGTAACAATGTCCTAATCCTGATCTACGAGCACCCTTTGAATTTAGCTTCCTGTCGGAAGTAAGACTTTTCAGAATTGTTATGACCAGGATTTTTACGTTACTGTTCATATCAGAACAAAGTTAGAAATATGTTTAAACACCAGACCTGACCTAATTTTGGGATTCTTGCTCTTTCTCATCGAGTGCAATCTTAAGGCCTCCGGTTAAGGGCGCTAGTTGCAAGCCTACATTCAGCAATCCCAACCCTATCCTCTTTCTTTAGAGTGGTGGACAGCTTAGATTCTCCTGCCTTACTTCATGGAGTCAGGCCTGTTTTAGAGTCATAGAATCATAGAAATGTACAGCACAGAAACAGACCCTTCGGTCCATGTCAACCAGATATCCCAACCCGATCTAGTCCTACCTGCCAGCGCTATCCCTCCAAACCCAATTCCTGAAGAAGGGCTTATGCCCGAAATGTCGATTCTCCTGTTCCCTGGATGCTGCCTGACCTGCTGCGCTTTTCCAGCAACACATTTTCAGCTCTGATCTCCAGCATCTGCAGACCTCACTTTCTCCTCCTTCCTATTCATATGCCCATCCAAATGCCTTTTAAATGTTGCAATTTGTACCAGCCTCCACCACTTCCTCTGCAAGCTCATTCCATACACGTACCACCCTCTGCGTGAAAAAGTTGCCCCTTAGGTCTCTTTTATATCTTTCCCCTCTCACCTAAACCTATGACCTCTAGTTCTAGACTCCCCCATCCCAGGGAAAAGACCTGGTCTATTTGTCCTATCCATGCCCCTCATGATTTTATAAACCTCTATAAGGTCACCCCTCAGCCTCCAAAGCTCCAGGGAAAACATTCCAAGCCTATTGAACTTCTCCTGTAGTTCAAATCATCCAACCCTGGCAACATCTTTGTAAATCTTTTCTGAACCCTTTCAAGGTTCACAACATCTTTTCAATAGGGAAGAGAGCAGAATTGCACGCAATATTCCAACAATGGCCTAACCAATGTCCTGTACAGCCGCAACATGACCTTCTAACTATGCTGCCTGACCTGCTGTGCTTTTCCAGCTACACACTCTCAACTCCTGTACTCAATACTCTGACCAATAAAGGAAAGCATAGTAAATGCCTTCTTCACTATCCTATCTACCTGCGACTCCACTTTCAAGGAGATATGAACCTACACTCCAAGGCTTCTTTGTTCAGCAACACTCCTGAGGACCTTACCACTCAGGGTATATATCCTGCTAAGATTTGCTTTCCCAAAATGCAGCACCTCACATTTATCTTAATTAAACTCCATCTGCCACTTCTCAGCCCATTGGCCCATCTGATCAAGATCTCGTTGTAATCTGAGGTAACCTTCTTCGCTACCATCTGCCAACTTAATAACTATACCTCTTATGCTCACATCCAAATCATTTATATAAATGATGAAAAGTAGAGGACCCAGCATCAATCCTTGTGGCACACCACTGGTCACAGGCCTCCAGTCTGAAAAACAACCCTCCACCACCACCCTTTGTCTTCTACCTTTGAGCCAGTTCTGTATCCAAATGGCTAGTTCTCCCTGTATTCCATGAGATCTAATGTTGCTAACCTGTCTCCCATGGGGAACCTTTTCGAATGCCTTACTGAAGTTCATATAGATCACATCTACTGATCTACCCTCATCAATCCTCTTCATAAATCTCAATCAAGTTTCTGAGAGATGATTTCCCATGCACAAAGCCATGTTGACTATCCCGAATCAGTCCTTCCCTTTCCAAATACAGAGGAACCTCAATTATCTGAATGAGGTTGGCGGGCACTATTTTATTTGGATAATTCATTTCCTCTGGGGCTGTGAGTTTTCTGTGAAGTCTGCTCCTTGTTCAGGAGACAAGACAGCAGCACATTGCGTGTGAGACCCCACCTCCACCCTCACCTACACGCACCTTGCCCCTAACCCCATCGGCCTCCACCCTGCCTCCCACCCACCCACAACTCCGTCCGCTCCCAGCCCTCCCACCCCAAATCCC
>NC_057716.1:3067387-3164654 GCF_004010195.1 Chiloscyllium plagiosum | reverse complement strand
GCTCCCGCCCTGTCCCCCCCACCCCCAATCCCGTCCACTCCCACACCACCCGCCATCATAGTTGCCCCAACCCCGTCCGCTACCACCCCGACCCCACCACACGCCAACATAGTTGTCAGGTCTCTGGCACTGAGCCAGAGGGGCGAAAATAGAAAAGTGCTCGTGGTAGGGGACTCACTAGTTAGACAGATTGACAGGAGATTTTGTGGTCAGGAACGGGAACTCCTGGAAGGAATGTTGCCTCCCTGGTGCCAGGGTCCGGGATGTTGCCAATCGGGTTTACAAGATTCTGAAGGGGGAGGGGGAGCAGCCAGAAATCGTGGTATATATTGGCACCAATGATATAGCCAGGAAAGGGATTGAGGATCTGAAATGTGACTACAGAGAGTTAGGTTGGAAGCTGAAGAGCAGGATGAGTAGTGATCACAGGTTAGCTACCAGTGCCATGAGATAGTGAGGTGAGGAACAGTCAGCGAATGCAGCTTAACAAGTTGCTGCGAGGCTGGTGCAGGAGGGAGGGCTTTAGATACCTACACCATTAGGATACCTTCTGGGGAAGGTGGAACATGTACATGAAGGACGGGTTGCACCTGAACTGGAGGGGCACAAATGTCCTGGGTGGGAGATTTGCTCGTGTGATTCGGGAGGGTTGGAACTAGGTTGGCAGCGGGGTGGGAATCAGAGCCACATGTCTGAGAGAGGGTCAGTTGCAGACAAGGCGGTGACAGGATGTTTTCAGGAAAGTTTCTCACGCGATGAAACAAAGGGATCAATTAAAGTGTGTCTGCTCTCATGCCAAAATAAGAGTGACACACCTAGAGCATGGATCAGTACGTGGGGCTACGATGTTGTGGCCATAACAGAGATGTGGGTTCCACAGGGGCAGGAACGGTTGCTTGATATTCCAGGGTTTACATCATTTAAAAAGAACAGGGAGGTGGAAAAAGAGGAGAGGGTGCAGTATTGTTGTTGAGGAAAGTTTGTCTACTGAGTCAGTATGGGTGGAAGTTAGGAACAGCAAGGGAACAGCCACCACATTGGGGGTTTTCTACAGACCACCTAATAGCAGTAGAGAGATTGAAGATGTCATAGGCGGGAAGATCCTGGAAAAATGCACAAGTAGCAGGACTGTTGTTTTGGGTGATTTCAACTTTCCCAATATTGACTGGAACCTCGTAAGTGCAGATGGTTTGGATGGAGCCGTTTTTGTCAGGTGTGTTCAAGAGGGGTTCCTTACTCAGTATGTAGACAGACTGACAAGGGGGAGAGTCCATTTTGAATTTGGTGCTCGGCAATGAGCCAGGACAGGTGTCAGATCTCACGGTGGGAGAGCACTTTGGTGACAGTGATCACAACTGCCTCACATTTACCATAGCCTTGGAGTGGAAAAGGAGCAGTTACCGAGGGAAGATATTTAATTGGGGAAGAGGAAATTATGACGCGATCAGACGGGAGTAGGGAAGTACAGACTGGGAGCAATTGTTCCACAGAAAGGGCACAGCAGATATGTGGAGACTATTTAAGGAGCAGTTGTTGTGAGTTATGCACAAATTTGTTTCTCTGAGACAGGTAAGAAGGGGTAAGATTAAGGAACCTTGGATGACGAGAACAGAGGAGCTTCTCATCAAAAGGAAGAAGGCAGCTTATGTAAGGTGGAGGAAGCAAGGATCTAGCACAGCTTTAGAGGATTACAGGCCTACTAGAAAGGAGCTCAGAAATGGACTGAGGAGAGCCAGGAGGGGGCATGAAAAAGGCTTGGCAGGAAGAGCCAGGAGGGGGCATGAAAAAGGCTTGGCAGGAAGGACTGGGGAGAATCCAAAGGCATTTTACTCATACGTGAGGAATAAGAGAATGATCAGGGAGAAGGTAGGGCCGATCAGGGATACCGGAGGGAACTTGTGCATGGAGTCGGAGCAGATAGGGGAAGCCGTAAATGAGCTTTTTGCTTTGGTTTTCATCAAGGAAAGGGAACTTGTTGTAAATGAAAACTTTGAGGAGCTGGCATACAGTCTAGACCAGATCAAGACTGATGAAGTTGATGTGCTGGAAATTTTGGAAAACATTAAGATTGATAAGTCCCCAGGGCCAGACCAGGTTTATCCCAGGCTGCTCCGGGAAGTGAGAAAGGAGGTTGCTAAGCCGCTGGCAAAGATCTTTGCCTTCTCACTCTCCACGGAGGATTAGAAGGAGGCGAATGTTGTTCCTCTTTTCAAGAAGGGTAATAGGGAAATCCCTGGCAATTACAGACCAGTCAATCTTACGTCTGTGGTCAGCAAAAGTTTGGAAAGAATTCTGAGGTGTAGGATTTATGACAATTTGGCAAAGCGTAAAGTGATTAAAGGCAGTCAGAATGGCTTTGTGAGGGGCAGGTCATGCCTCACAAATCTTATTGAGTTCTTTAAGGAGGTGACAAGACAGGTAGACGACGGTCGAGCAGTGGATGTGGTGTATATGGACTTCAGCAAGGCATTTGATAAGCTTCCCCATGGTAGGCTCATTCATAAAGTCAGGAAGTATGGGATACAGGGAGATTTGACTATCTGGATTCAGAATTGGCTGGCTGACAGAAGGCAGAGAGTGGTTGTAGATGGAAAGCATTCTGCCTGGAGGTTAGTGTTGAGTGGGGTCTGTTCTTGGGCCTCAGCTCTTTGTAGTTTTTACAAATGACTTGGATGACGAGGTTGAGGGGTGGGTTGGTAAATTTGCAGATGACACAAAGGTTGGAGGGCTACTGCAGGCTGCAGCGCAACATAGACAGGATGCAGAGCTGGGCTGAGAAATGGCAGATGGAATCAACCTGGATAAATGCGAAGTGATGCACGTTGGAAGGTGGAACTCAAATGCTGAATATAGGATTAAAGACAGGATTCTTGGCAGTGTGGAGGAACAGAGGGATCTGGGTGTGCAAGTACATAGATCCCTCAAAGTTGCTACCCAAGTGGATAGGGTTGTTAAGAAAGCAAATGGTATATTGGCTTTCATTAACGGGAGGATCGAGTTTAAGAGCCGCGAGGTTTTGCTGCAGGTCTACAAGTCCCTGGTGAGACCACACTTGGAATATTGTGTCCAGTTCTGGTTGCCCTACTATAGGAAAGATTCAGAGGCTTTGGAGAGGGTGCAAAGAAGGTTTACAAGGATGCTGCCTGGACTGGAGGGCTTGCCTTATGAAGAAAGGTTGGATAAGCTCGGGCTTTTCTCTCTGGAGAGGAGGAGGAAGAGAGGAGACCTGATCGAGGTGTACAAAATAATGAGTGGAATAGATAGAGTCAATAGCCAGAGACTTTTCCCCAGGGCAGGATTGACTGGTACAAGAAGTCACAGTTTGAAGATATTAGGAGAAAGGTATAAAGGAGACATCAGAAGTAGGTTCTTTACGCAGAGAGTTGTGAATGCATGAAATGCGTAGCCAGCTGTGGTGGTGGAAGCAGAGTCATTGGGGACATTTAAGCGACTGCTGGACATGCACATGGATAGCTGTGAGTTGAGGGGTGCATAGGTTAAGTTACCATATTTTAACATTAGGATTAACCCTCAGCACAACATCATGGGCCAAAGGGCCTGTTTTTTAGATTACTTAAAGTGTGGGAACAGGGCCTTTGGCCCAACAAGTCCACACCGACCCTCCGAAGAGCAGCCCACCCAGACCCATTCTCCTACATTTACCCCTTCACCTAACACATGGCCAATTCACCTGACCTGCACTTTTGTTTTTGGACAGTGGGAGGAAACTGTTGAACTGGGCGGCACGGTGGCCCAGTGGTTAGCACTGCAGCCTCGCAGCACCAGAGACCCGGGTTCAATTCCCGACTCAGGCGACTGACTGTGTGGAGTTTGCACATTCTCCCCGTGTCTGCGTGGGTTTCCTCCGGGTGCTCCGGTTTCCAATGTAATCTAATCTAATCTAAACATCTAATGTAATCTAATCTAATCTAAACCCGGAGGAAACCCATACAGACATGGGGAGAATGTGCAAACTCCACACAGACAGCGCCTGATGTGAGAATTGAACTCAAGTCTCTGGCGCTGTGAGGCAGCAGTGCTAACCACTGTGCCATCATGCCATCCATGTTCTGTGCTGTACTTTTCTATGTTCTATGTTCTATGTTGAACCCTGTCTGCTCCCACCCCCATCCCCTGCTCGCCCACAACCCTCTCCACTCCCACCCTGCCCCCAGAACGACCCCAGTCCATCTCCAACAACCATCCGACCCCATCCACACCCCTGCTCCCCTCATCGGAACCGCGCTCCCCCCACTCTCCGGGGCAGTGAGACTGCTGCTGCTGCTGCTGCTGCTGCTGCCTTTGTTGGGTAAGTCTCCAAACAGCACACACACACAAAACCGTTTGACAAAGTCCCACTCTGCCCTGTACAGGACAATGTTGGAGAGATTATCTGGGTAAGGGGGGGTTTAAGGTACCCCCCTGTGTAGAACTCCAGGGAAAGTATAGGGGGAGAGAGAGAGTGGGAGGTCAGTCATTTAGCAATGGTGCATGGACTGCCCAGGACTGTCCTCGGCAGCATTTCAGTGAGCCAAGTTTGTTTTTAATCATTGAATCTGTAAATAAAAGACACGATCAGGGTTGAAACAGCTCTTTGACATAATGTTTCTATTGGGACCTTGAGATCCTCTTCAGATAATCTGATATTCGGATAACTGATATTCGGATAATCGCGGTTCCTCTGTACAGGTACATCCTTTTTTGTTAGAAGCTGGGTAGAGTCTTAGAGTCATAGAGATGTACAGCATGAAAACAGATCCTTCGGTCCAACCCATCCATGCCGACCAGATATCCCAAACCAATCTACTCCCACCTGCCAGCACCCAGCCCATATCCCTCCAAACCCTTCCTATTCATGTACCCATCCAAATGCCTCTTAAATGTTGCAATTGTACCAGCCTCCACCACATCCTCTGGCAGCTCATTCCATATACGTACCACCTTCTGTGTGAAAAAGTTGCCCCATAGGTCTCTTTTATATCTTTCCCCTTTCACCCTAAACCTATGCCCTCTAGTTCTGGACTCGCCGACCCCAGAGAAAAGACTTTGTCTATTTACCATATCCATGCCCCTCATAATTTTGTAAACCTCTATAAGGTCACCCCTCAGCCTCCAACGTTTCAGGGAAAACAGCCTCAGCCTGTTCAGCCTCTCCCTATAGCTCAAATCCTCCAACCCTGGCAATATCCTTGTAAATCTTTTCTGAACCCTTTCACGTTTCACAACATCTTTCCGATAGGAAGGAGACCAGAATTGCACGCAATAATCCAACAGTGGTCTAACCAATGTCCTATACAGCTGCAACATGACCTCCTAACTCCTGTACTCAATACTCTGACTGATAAAGGAAAGCATAGTAAATGCCTTCTTCACTATCCTATCTATCTGTGACTCCACTTTCAAGGAGCTATGAACCTACACTCTTTGTTCAGCAACACTCCCTAGGACCTTACCATTAAGTGTATAAGTCCTGCTAAGATTTGCTTTCCCAAAATGCAGCATCTCACATTTATCTGAATTATACTCCATCTGCCACTTCTCAGCCCATTGGCCCATCTGATCAAGATCCTGTTGTAATCTGAGGTAACCCTCTTCGCTGTCCACTAAACCTCCAATTTTGGTGTCATCTGCAAACTTACTAACTGTACCTCTTATACTCGCATCCAAAGCATTTATGTAAATATCAAAAAGTAGAGAACCCACAGCACCAATCCTTGTGGCACTCCACTGGTCACAGGCCTCCAGTCTGAAAAACAACCCTCCACCACCACCCTCTGTCTTCTACCTTTGAGCTAATTCTGTATCCCAAATGGTTAGTTCTCCCTGTATTCTATGAGATCTGACCTTGCTAATCAGTCTCCCATGGGGAACCTTGTCGAATGCCTTACTGAAGTCCACATAGATCACATCTACCACTCTGCCCTCATCAATTCGCTTTGTTACTTCCTCAAAAAACTCAATCAAGTTTATGAGACATGATTTCCCACGCACAAAGCCATGTTGACTATCCCTAATTAGTCCTTGCCTTTCCAAATACATGTACATCCTGTCCCTCTGGATTTCCTCCAACAACTTGACCACCATGACATCAGGCTCATGGTCTATAGTTCCCTGGCCTGTCTTTACCGTCCTTCTTAAATAGTTGCACCATGTTAGCCAAATTCCAATCTTCCGGCACCTCACCTGTGACCAGCGATGATACAAATATCTCAGCAAGAGGCCCAGCGATCACTTCTCTAGCTTCCCACAGAGTTCTAGGGTACACTTCATCAGGTCCTGGGGATTTATCCACCTTTATGCATTTCAAGACATCCAGCACTTTCTCCTCTGTAATATGGACATTTTGCAAGATGTCACCATCTCTTTCCCTACAGTTTATATCTTCCATATCCTTTTCCACAGTAAATACTGATGCAAAATACTCATTTAGTATCTCCCCCATTTTCTGCAGCTCCACACAAAGGCCGCTTTGCTGATCTTTGAGGGGCCTACTCTCTCCCTTGTTACCCTTTTTTCCTTAATGTATTTGTAAAAACCCTTTGGATTCTCCTTAATTCTATTTGCCAAAGCTATCTCATGTCCCTGTTTTGCCCTCCTGATTTCCCTCTTAAATATACTCCTACTTCCTTTACACTCTTCTAAGGAGTCACTCGATCTATCCTGTCTATACCTTAAATATTCTTCCTTCTTTTTCTTAACCAAATCCTCAATTTCTTTAGTCATTCAGCATTCCCCATACCTAACAGCCTTTCATTTCACCCTGTCAGGAATATACTTTCCCTGGACTCTCGTTATCTCATTTCTGAAGGATTCCCATTTTCCAGCCGTGCATTTACCTGCGAACATCTGCCCCCAATCAGCTTTCGAAAACTCTTGCCTAATACCGTCAAAATTGGCCTTTCTCCAATTTAGAACTTCAACTTTTAGACCTGGTCTATCCGTTTCCATCAATATTTTAAATCTAATCGAATTATGGTCGCTGGCCCCAAAATGCTCCCCCACTGACACCTCAGTCACCCGCCCTGCCTTATTTCCCAAGAGCAAGTCAAGTTTTTCACCTTCTCTGGTACATCCACATACTGAATCAGAATTTTTTTTTGTACACACTTAACAAATTCGTCTCTATCTAAACCCTTAACACTGTGGCAGTCCCAGTCTATGTTTGGAAATTTTAAATCATGGAACCTCAGGGGAGTTGTGAAGCACGCAACGTTATGGATGAAAAGAAACATAGAACAGTGCAGGTCCTTCGGCCCTCGATGTTGTGCCAACCTTTTATCCTACTCTAAGATCAAATTAACCTACATACCCTACGTTTTACTATCATCCATGTGCCTATCCAAGAGTCATTTAAATGTCCCTTATATATCTGACTCTACTACCCCTGCTGGCAGTGCATTACATACACCCACCACTCTCTGTGTAAAGAACCTACCTGTGACATCTCCCCTAAACAGTCAGAGTGTTCTTTCATTAACAGGTTTTGCAATACAAAATAATAAGTTTTTCAGATTCAGTAGTTGGATGCATTTTTACTCAAGCGCTCTGTGCTGCAAAGGTAAATTGACCATTAGATTGATTTGTATTTTGTAGATTGTGCAATATATTAGTGTAGTTTTCCTGAAACAAACAAATTCAGAAATTGCTGAAGAAACTCAAAAGATTTGGCAATATCTTTGAAGAGAAATCAGAGTTAACTTTTGGTTTTATTTACTGTAGTTGCATGTATCTAAGTACAGTGAAGGGCTTTGTTTTGCGAGCAGTACACACAGATCATAGCAAACAAAAACATATCGATCATAGGGTGCTTAGACAGAGTGAGGCATACAAAGTAACAGCTGGACAGGAGATGCACAAAGCAAGATGAACACTAGCAAAATCAAAGTTAAAAATCACACAACACCAAGTTATAGCCCAACAGGTTTAATTGGAAGCACACTAGCTTTCGGAGCGACGCTCCTTCGTCACAACCACCAGACAAAGGAGCAGCGCTCCGAAAGCTAGTGCTTCCAAATAAACCTGTTGGGCTATAACTTGGTGTTGTGTGATTTTTAACTTTGTACACCCTAGTACAACACCAGCATCTCCAAATCATTAGCAAGATCAATATTATTTGAAGTGAGAGAAGTCCATTCATCAGTCCAATAACAGCAGGGAAGAAGCTGTTCTTGAACCTGTTGGTGAGTGTGTTCAAGCTTCTGTATTTTCTACCTGACGGGAGTGGTTGGAAGAGAGCATTACTGGGATGGGAGGGTTCTTTGATGATGTTGGCAGCTTTTCCGTGGCAACAGCAAGTGTGGATGGAGTCCATGGGTGGGAGGTTGGCTTCCATGATGAGCTGGGCTATGCACACAACTTTCTGTAGTTACTTACGGACTGGGCAGAGCAGTTGCCATACCAGACTATTATACACCCAGTTAGAATACTTCCTGTGGTGCATCTGCAAAAGTTGGTGAGGGTCTTTATGGACATGCCAAATTTCCTACATCGGGGAAACCAAATGTAAACTTAGGGAACAGTTCGCTGAGCATCTCAGCTGGACATGCAGGGGCCAACCAGACCTCCCAGTCACCACCCATATTTAATTCCTCTTCCCACTCCCTTTCCGATGTGATCATCCTTGGCCTCCCCCATTGCCACAATGAACCAACCCGCAAATTGAAGGAACAACACCTCATCTTCTGCCTGGGCAGCCTACAGCCTGGAGGACTCAACACTGAGTTCTCCAATTTCAAATAAACTTCCTTCCCATCTTCCAACTCACTTCCCAGCCCCTCTTTACCAGTCTTCACCTCTCCCCACTTCACCACCCTGCCCCCTTCCTAATGCCTCATTCCTGATGAAGGGCTTTTGCCTGAAATGTTGATTCTCCTGCTCCTCAGCTGCTGCCTGACCTGCTGTGCTTTTCCAGCACCACACTCTCGACTCTGATCTCCAGCATCTGCAGTCATGACTTTTTCTCACCTTCTGATGTTGCCTAACTTGCTGTGTTCCTCCAGCCTCCTACTTGTATACCAAATTTCCTCAGCCACTTGAGGAAGAAGAGGTGTTGTTGTGCCTTCCTTGGCTATCGCATCTATGTGGGAGGTCCAGGACAGATTGTTACTTATCATCTCTCCTAGGAAGGTGATGCTGTCAACCCTCTCCACCTCAGCTGCATCGATGTAGATAAGGACATGTCCTCCTCCTTCCTTCCTGAAGTCAATGATCAGTTCTTTTGTTTTGCCAACATTGAGAGAGAGTTTGTTACCATTTCACCATGACTCCAAGGACTCTATCTACTTCCTATATTCTGACTCCTCTTTGCTTGATATCCAGCCTACCACAGTAGTGTCTTCAGTAAACTGGTGGATGGTACTTGTACTGAATTTGGCTACACAGTTTTGGATGTACAGAGAGTACAGTAGGGGACTCAGAACACATCGTTAGGGGGCTTCAATGTTGAGCGTTATCATGGAGGAGGTGTTGTTGTCTATCTTCACTGATTGCGGTGCGTGGGTCAGGAACCTGAGGATCCAGTTGCAGGGGGCAGAGCCAAGACCTCGGTCTCGGAGTTTTGGGATTAGCCTGGAGGGGATTATGGTGTTAAGGTGGAGCTGTAATCGATGAGTAGGAGCCTGATGTAGGTATCCTTGTTACCCAGGTGTTCCAAGGATGAGTGTAGGGCTAAGGAAATGGGGTCCTCAGAATGTTTTCAAAAGAAGGATCATACCTGCACTGTGCTCCATGCAACCCTATTGAGGCCATGGTGGTGGTTGACCACCTATAAACTCCCATCCCCACAATATCCCCATGCAATACCAACTCCCCACTGTATATGTCCTATTGCCCTCCCTTTCACTGTCTCTGTACCCTCAGCATCCTCAGTTACTGCCTCCAATCCTCAGTGTTGAGCCCCACCTAAATACCCTATTACAAAATCTCATAGTCCCTATCTGCAGATCTCTATTAATGTCTCAGTTGCTCATATTCCTGATGATAAAGAACAGTGAACTTCATCAGAACTCTTGTTTAGGCATCCACAGTTCACTTGGCAAATGACAAAATCACAATGATCAGCCAATGCTCTCTATCAACTGATCAACTAAACTTAAGATTCAACCACACTGCCTATTGTCCCGTGACGGAATCACAGAGTTATGAAAGTAGAAACAAATTCTGCCCTCAGGGAACATTCACACATGCACACATCTAGTCACCAATATAGAAAATGATTAAGAGTAGGAACTCTGATGTTCTTTTGCCTCCTGTGCCAAGGCTGCAATATCATCAGCCAAGGGATTTTGAGGTCAGGTTAAACCCCTTTGTTTTATGTCGTACGTTCCAGACTAGAAAGGCCGATACCTTTCATGATATCATGACATTTGATGTACTGGTATAAAAGTGCTCACTCACCTTTAGTCTCATAGTCCACATAATGGAGCCAGTGCATTATAATCAAGCATTAAGCATAGACTTACCTACATTGTAAGGGTTCTATGATTTGGAGACGCTGGTGTTGGACTGGGGTGTACAAAGTTAAAAATCACACAACACCGGGTTATGGTCCAACAGGTTTATTTGGAAGCACTAGCTTTTGGAGTGCTGCTCCTTCATCGGGTGGTTGTGGCTGATGATATTGCAGCCTTGTAAAAAGTGTTGTAACTAAACTTCAGATATTTGACTGAACCCAACAACCTGTAGTGCATTTTATGTGGATTAATATATTATTTTGATATGTTCTCTTGTCAGCCTGGCTGAGATCATCTCACTTACGTTCTGCATAAAGCATCAGTGGGTTTTTCTAAAAAAGATCAATTCAAAAAATCCATCAATTAAAAGCCATACAACTGCAAGACAAAATGAGACGAAAAAAAAACACTCATTTTATTGTCAATATTGAGTTAGCCATATACATATGAAGAAAATAGCCAGAAACAATTTGGACAGATCACATTAGATTACTTACAGTGTGGAAACAGGCCCTTCGGCCCAACAAGTCCACACCGCCCTGCCGAAGCGCAACCCACCCATACCCCTTACATTTACCCTTTACCTAACACTATGGGCAATTTATCATGGCCAATTCACCTGACCTGCACATCTTTGGACAGTGGGAGGAAACCGGAGCACCCGGAGGAAACCCACGCAGACACGGGGAGAACGTGCAAACTCCACACAGTCAGTCGCCTGAGGAGGGAATTGAACCCGGGTCTCTGGAGGTGTGAGGCAGCAGTGCTAACCACTGTGCCACCGTGCCGCCATCTAATGGTACTCAAATAATCATCATGTTCATTACCCTAAATTTACAGCAATATATTTCAATGTTTTCCATGTGAGACTTTGCATGAAAATGTTGACACACTCTTTGGCACCCTGCCAATATTTACACATTTGCAGCAACTTTAAAAAGACAGTGACAGCTGCCCCAAGGAAAACAGTTACTATAGCAGAGAGCATTTTGTATTGATATGCAGCAACAGAAATACCAGGTAAGCTGAGACATCCAGAGGTACGTTGACATCAAGACAAAGATCTGATAACTGCGTAGACATTACAGTACCCTAGACTCCAGTTTGAAGGCCTATGACATATGACAAGAAAACTACAAATATTTCTTAGAGGAAAGTGAGGACTGCAGATGGAGATTAGAGTCGAGAGTGTGGTGCTGGAAAAGCACAGCAGGTCAGGCAGCATCCAAGGAGCAGGGGCACATTCCTGATGAAGGGCTTTTGCCCAAAACATCGATTCTCCTGCTCCTCTGATGCTGTCTGACCGGCTGCGTTTTTCCAGCATCACACTCTCGACTACAAATATTTCTTGTTGAGAGAATATAATTATTCTCCAAGAGAAGACAAGATTCAGTTGTGATCCCCTGTATGAATGTTAGGCTTGCTAACATTTACTTTCTTTGCTCATACCATCATGAATTGCCTATTGAAGGAGACTAGTATTTGCGTTGACTCATCATTATAACATCATACGAAATATACACGGCAATGTTTTGCTATCAAATTACCATCTTATTGCATGCTCACCAATTGAACTAGACAATTTTGCAAATTGGAAATTATAACCTTGCAGAGTTTTGCTGAGTATGCTGTGCTTTGCCATGAGGAATGGCTGAAGCAATGTAATGCCACCATATAAGGCAAAAGCAGATAACTATTTGGAGGAGTGGAAGGTACTGACCAACTAAGATCAAGTTATGGTGATTTAAAATAAGTGTCTAACTAACCAATGAATTTTTCTCTGCCAGCTATATCTCAGTGAATGGTGTTTTTGTTTCGGAACTTGTGGGTTCAGTTTGATGCAGATTTGAGTGCGTATTCTCAGCTGTCACTTTGCTGCCATACTGAGAGATTGTCATGTTCCTTGCACTATAACAGAGATAACTTCAAAAAGATTCTTCCATTGCTTGTAAAGCACTTCATGTCAACCTGAGATCATACAACATTTAGAACTATATGGGCCAAATGCTGGCAAATGGGACTTGATTAATTTAGGATATCCAGTTGACATGGACGCGTTGGACCAAAGGGTCTGTTCCATGCTGTACAGCTCTATGACCCAGACGAAACCCACGCAGACATGGGGAGAATGTGCAAATTCCACACAGACAGTCGCCCAAGGCTGGGATCAACCCAGGGTTCCCGGTGCTGTGAGGCAGCAGTGTTAACCACTGAGCCATCGTGTTAACCTGTCTTAAATGCCATTATAGTTTTTTGGGAAGGAAACAATTTACGTCATTGATACAATAGGACCTACTTTCTCTGGTCTATCTGCGTTATTACAATAAGGTTACAAATACATCGATACTAATGCCAATTTTGTATGCTCCATGTTGGTTGCCTGGGTGTGTCAGGTGATCACAGCTTTCGCTTTTTTTCCCCTTCCTGTGTTGTAAACCTCTACAGCACAATGGTCAAAATCTTTGTAACCTGGAAGATCTCAAAATTTTGCTCAGATCGACCTCAATCCAAGCATTATCTTTCCAGGAAATGCCTGTCCTCATCATGTGTTGAAACTCAGTGCTATAAGTGCTGCACAGAAATCACAATGGCAGAGTTCACATGACAAGGGATAGAAACCAAACAAATGGAAATGAGAAGCAATCAGAAAGCGCTACATTAAAAAAAAACTTCTGGAAATACTCAGTAAGTAAGGAAAATCTGTTGAGAGGGAGATATAGGTAATGTTACAGGTCACTGACTCCTTGTCAGAACAGATAGTACTTAGAAGTACAACAGTTGGGACCATTAAAGAAAGAAACACTTGTCACTTAAAATTCTAAATTACAGCTATTAAACAATATGTAAAAAAGAAAAATACAAGTTAATTCTATAGAGGCATCTTAATGAAAACACAAATCTATAAAACACAGTTTGAAGATAAGGTTTGTAGGCATGTGGTTGCCAGGTGAGCTCTACACATGAGCTACATGCTTATTACAAAGTGTCTGCCTATCTGATAGTTGGTTTCAAGACTCACTTCAAAACCTGAGCAGATAATCTATATTGTTCACAACCAGGGGAGCATTAACAGAAGATGTTAAACTAAGCCCCTGTTTGTTGATTGCATTGGTTGCAGTGAGCTGTGACATTCCTGCTTCCTCAACAAATGCCACCAAAAAAGTAAATTAGTTAGTCATTTGTTGCCATCACTGGTGAACACATAATGCAAGTAGCTGCCCTTGAAATGTCACCGGAGATATGATTAGGTGTTATGTAAGTGAAAATGATTTTCAGTTTTTTCTGTCAAAATTTGTTAGCAAAAGTAGAATCAAGAAATCGGACAAGTCCATTCAACCCACCATGTCTGTGACAACTCCCTGAAAGAGCTTTCTAATAAGTCTCACCTTTCCTTGCTTCCCAAGTTTTTATCCATTTTGCTAAGGTAGTTATGCAAGAATAGAAGGTGGAAGCAGTTTGTATCATTTACAATTTACACTGCATCAACTTAGCAACAGCACCTTCCAAATTCATTACCTCTTCACCTAGCAGGACAAATCAGCACATAGGTGGCAATAACACCACTTGCAAAATTGTCTTCAAGCCGCAAACCATTCCTTTACTGTCACCAAGTCAAAATCCTAAAGCTCACTTCCTGACGGTACTGTGGAAGTATCAATACCTCAAGGACGGTGGCTGTTCAAGAAGATAGATCACCATCTCAAGGGTAGAAGGGATAAAAGCTGGCCAGTCAGAATGCTCACAATCCTCTGAAAGACGAAAAGAACTGATATGATTCCATTGTCCTTTCAGACAGAACACTCCAGATCCTAAAATAAAACTTGCTGCATAAAAATATTCTTCTCACTTAGTCTTATTTGCCAATTATCTTAAAAATGTTTTGTGTTCTTACTCCTACCATTTCAAAGAGCATCAAGATAATTTCTTGAAGTATCTTTGAGGCATTTCAGTCAAATAGAAGAGAATATATGCATAGAGAGTATTCCAAGCTGGATGGAAATGAATATTCACCTTTTCAATATTATGTATGCCAGGGCACATGTAAGAGCACAATCTTCACTAAATTTAGCAAATTAGCAACCACATTTAATATTTATTACTCAGTCCTGAAATGGAAATATTTTTGGTTCTTTTCTGTGCAAGTGGCCCACACACACACACCATGTAAAACAGTCTATTGCTATCAAAGATCACACAACATCAAGTTATAGTCCAAAAGCTTGTACCTCCAAATAGATCTGTTAGACTATAACCTGGTATTGTGTGATATTTAACTTTGTCCACCCCAGTCCAACACTGGCACCTCCACAACATTGCCATCAATGCACTCGGAAATCCATACTAAATAAAGCCGCTTTTGACATGATACTGCCGCTGGGTTTTCCTGGGAAATGAGTGACAAAGAGCTCTTCTCTGATAACACCAAAACAACAATTACTTATAACACACAAAGTAACATTGAGGAAAAAAAATTCAAACGTGATCCCAATGTGCAAATGGCTAATGCAACTATGACTTTAATATCGAGGAAAAGCACAGCAGTTCATGGCAGCATCCGAGGAGCAGGGGAATCGACGTTTCGGGCGGAAGCTCTTCATCAGGAATGAGGTTTGAGGTATGACTTTGATATGTTCTGGAAGTCCCAGATTCCTACAGTATTGCAAGGTTTCAGCAATACCAATAATTTCTACATTATCTGTTGATGACCCAGGAATCTTTCTAGTCAAGGGAGATCAGTCAGGACTTTAATATTCGTTCCCTGGCAATAATCTGCTCCTTTATTTTTACTATGTTGCACATCAGGGACTCTTGAAGCATGTAGTCAGAAAGCAACTCAATGACACTGCAGTGTGGCAGTTCTAACAGTCACACAAAAAAAAATCAAGCCAGCTGGAGCCTGTTGTAATTTTGTTAGTTAGGTAGGTAATAATTTATCGCTCAGAGAAATGTTGCCACTGATACGATCAACTCATTTTTGGCAACACACCTCCAAATTCATGTTGAAAGTGACAATCTTCAAAAAGAATTTCAGCTGAGTATCAGTTCCAGCAAGCTTGTATTTGCAAACAGCTTGCCTCACACAATTTCAGTAAACAACAACCTCAGAGAATTGTGACAAATCTGCAAAAAGCTTTGAAAACAAAATTAGGTTGTGACCATTTTGAAAGCCAGAACAAAGGATCAGAAAAGCTGACTCTTTAAATATTTGTCATTACTATTCACCTCAGTGAAATGTATTAGTTAAGTCTAAGCTCTTGCCATAGCTTGAAGTATTATTCATCATTGGCACAGCAATGCTTATTTCTTGTCTAAAAAATTAATGCCAACTGAAACTTAAAAATATCTTTACATTAGTTGGGAATTTTTAGCAAATTAGCACAGTAGAAGATGTCACTAATTTATTTTGCTCTCAGGGACAGACTGTAAATAACTTTCTGCCTCAGTACAGTATGCAGTAAGATGTGTTTTTTTTGTTCCATTACTGTTACTCTAATATTTAGTGACTCAAACATCTCACAATTTTTGGGAGACAGCTATCTTCTGCACTATATGTGTACTTGTCTATAAAATACTGACACTAACAGCACCCTATTAAAAGTTAGGATGAATTTTTCTATTTAAGAACAAGCAAACGACTACAGAACACTGAAAGAAAATTCTTTCAAACAACAATTTAAATAGGGAAAGAGTTAAAGTGTGTCAAGCAATGCACATTTTTCAGATACCAAGTGTCCTCTGAAAACAATAAAATGGTGAGCATGAAACAGTCACATTTTCAGTCTTGAAGTCTACTATTTGCCATATTGGGCAAGGGCAAACAAAAGGTGTCCTTTTCCCATGCCCGAACAGGCATCAAATTATTTGCACATTCAAACAAAATGCAAAGTGCAAGCATCAGATCCCTGATGCAACTTGAATTGTCATGAACCTAAATTCTACTAACTCAAATATAAGCATTGCATAAATTTAAAAATATGGCAAGTAGATATAATAATCAATGACCCCAAGTTCCCTCAATCTCCCTCCTCTCCCTCCAGCTTCAATAATAAGGTACCATCAGTCTTCTATACTATCCCCAATCCTCATTACGAAGATCTCTGATTTTCTTTCCGTAATCTTCCTTCCCAAATACATGGAATCAATTCGGAAGCCTGCATAGTTCACCTTCCTGTGGATTGGTCCCAACTTGGGCCACTTAGTAATGCTGCATTTTAAGATGCCCTTACTTGATTCAGGCCCAGGTATCAGCAGCACACATCTTAGATACATCTTTCTTAAGTTAAAAAACAATAGTACCTAATCACAGTGAAACTGGTTGCTGTGAAGCCCTGTGAGCTTTAGCTTCCATCTGAAGCAGTTAATCTGGCAACAGATTACCAAGCGTGCTTTTAGAGCAACAGAACAAACTGCTCCACCCACTGCACACTGCAAGTTATTTTCAAAGTCTTCCTTCATACCTCTTCCTTGCTCTGACTATATAGGATAGGAGAAAGTGAGGTCTGCAGATGCTGGAGATCAGAGATGGAAATGTGTTGCTGGAAAAGCGCAGCAGGTCAGGCAGCATCTAGGGAACAGGAGAATCGACGTTTCGGGCATTAGCCCTTCTTCAGGCTAATGCCCGAAACGTCGATTCTCCTGTTCCCTAGATGCTGCCTGACCTGCTGCGCTTTTCCAGCAACACATTTCCATCTATATAGGATAGGACCTGTTTCTTGTTTTATGTAGTCATTTTCTATTTACATCACTTTCCAGTTCAAAGTTATTGCCTAATTTATTATCCCTGGTCCTGTTTTCAAAGTTATGTTTTAATTAAAATAAGCAGGTGTGTGGAGTGCTGCCTCTAACACCCTTCTCAATTCCAATGCTACAGAAAAAGAGATTTTTGTTTTAGTCATCTCAATAATGGGGCCATTCTTCTCTCACAGCTCCAGCATAGTTAAAAAATAACTGGTAGACTTTAGCAAAACTGTGACCTGATCAGATTTCCCATCCTGTCTTCTCATCCAAAGCCATATTGCAGTTCTTCACTCTTCTTTGATGTTCTATTCTGCCAAGATGAGACCACCAGCACATGGCATTCCACCACAACCTGTTCACACTCATTAATATGAAAGAAAATAAGTGAACAGTTACATGATTCAAAGTGATTAATAAAATTAAAGATTATATGATGCATTTGCCTTACAGATCTTTGGTGTGTACACATGCATACGTACGTGAGCTTATTTAGTCTGTGTGTGTATATGTGTCTGCTTGTGTGTATAATGAGCTTTTTTTTAGTCTGTGTATGTCTCTTTATGTACATGTCTATGTGTGAGCTTTTGTGTATGTGTGAGCATTGGATTACAGCATCCTCTGGCAGTGCCACTTGCATTGTGGTAAAGTCTGAGGCCCATTATCCAAGCCTCTTCAAATCTCACCAGTTACGTACAGGGAAGTAATAGTCCCCCAGGGATACCCAAAATTGTGAGCTCCCAAGTTCAAGCCCCATGGTAGCATCAAAATTATTAAATACTGCAGCAACTGTACTAAAAACAGTCCTTGACCTACTAAATCCTGTTGCTCCTTCATTTTCTATTTATGGTGGTAGATTTTTTTTCCCCTTAAATATCACCATTTATTACAAAATATTGCCGTAAATTGGCTTGAAAAGGCCAATAGAGAATGAGTGGACAGGAGTTTCCATAGTTCCACAATATCAGGATCAGCTGTAAAATTTCATTTGTCACAGAAATAGCCTACTGCTGAAGAATCAATCAAAATAAAACCCAACCATTGCTAGCTTTCTTAAAACAAAATTGCAATACCAGAGGGAGGAGAAAGATCATGACTGAGATTCAGCCAAACACTTGAAAAGGAGGTCACGGCAGTACCTGATCAGAAACTTTTGTTGAGTTAGGGTTAATGGAATAAACTATTTTTATCCAGAAATAACCCATGAAGGGCTTTATCATCATACATTGTTCAATATTAATAGGAAGAGTCAGGTATTCCATTATTTAAAAAAGGCGGTAGAAAAGAAACAAGAAATTACAAGTCACTTAGCATGGAGTCAGCATGGAATTACAAAAGGGAAATCATGCTTGACAAACCCATGGGAATTTTTTGAGGATCTAACTAGTACAAAGGATAATGGGAAACTAGCGGATGTGGTTTATTTGGACTTTCGGAACACTTTTAAGAGGGTCCCATAACAGTTTAGCATGTCAAATTAAATTACATGGGATTGGGGTTAAGTATTGACATGGAAAGAGAACTAGTTGACAAGCAGGAAACAAAGAGTAGGAATAACTGGGTCTTTTTACAAAGGGCAGCCAATAGGGTACCACAGGGATCAGTGCTTGGAACCCAGTTAAACATTATATATATTAACAATTTGGCTGAGGGAATTAAATGCAGTATCTCTAAGTTTACAGACAGCACAAAACTTGGTGGGAGGATGAGCTGTGGGGAAGTTGTGGAAATGCTTCAGTGTGATGTGGAGTAGTTGGCTGAATGCTCATTCCTGATGAAGGGCTTTTGCCCAAAACATTGATTCTCTTGCTCCTCGGATATTGCCTGACCTGCTGTTCTTTTCCAGCACCACACTCTCAACTAAATGCTCAAATGCATGGCAAAGAAATATAACATGGAGAAATGTGAAGTTATTAAGGCAGATTATTATTATTTGAATGGTGATTGGAAAAAGGGAGAAGCAATGAGACCTAGGTGTCCTTGCAAATCAATTGCTGAAAATGAGCATATAGGTACAGCAGGTGGTGAGAAGGCAAAAAGCATGTTGAACTTCACAGTGAGAGTATTCAAGTACAGTAGCAGGGATCACTTGCTGTAATTGTACAGGGCCTTGGTAAGATCACACTTGAAATGTTATGTGCAGTTTTGATCTCCTTATCTGAGGTGGCTAGTTCGGTTTCATATGCAATGATTCACCTTGTCAAAACTCAGCCATAACCTTATCTGGAAATCCAAGAAGCACAAAAGAGAATCTATTCTGAAATGTAATGTATCCATCCTAAAGGACTATTTATCCAAATAACTTGATTTTTGTTATTCTGGTATAAATCAAACTGTTTGCCCCATTGTCTGGATCTATTTCTAGTTGTTTGTGAGTGTCTGTGTGCATGGGGGAGTGAATGTTTGTATTGAGTTTACGTTTCTGGGTATCGTGTATGTAGTGATTGGAATGAGGTCAGCCACATGGAACTCATGGAATAGGAGTCCCCTTATTGGGGCTGTTAACCCAGTCCAATCAGTGAACCCTGGCTGACAAAAATAGACAGGACGAAAGTGAGGACTGCAAATGCTGGAGATTAGAGTCGAGATTAGAGTGGTGCTGGAAAAGTACAGCAGGTCAGGCAGTATTCGAGGAGCAGGAAAATCGACATTTTGGGCAGGAGTCCAAAATTCCTGATGAAGGGCTCCTGCCCGAAATGTCGATTTTCCTGCTCCTCCTTAATTAATCTACTGGTTAATTTTTTCATATAGGACAGAACAAAGATAGATTCCAGAAACAAAAGAGAAGCTGATTTTTCAAAACTGCTTGAAAAATCATAATTAGATGGGTTCAACCAGTTCCCTAGCCCAGCGACACCTCCCAGTCCCTCACCAGAGATTTCAGAGAAGTAAAAGCTAAATAACCAGAAAACCCAATATCGAAAAGAGGACAAAAAATAAGGAACATTCCTTTCTGACTCCCCCAGGTATCTGAAGTAAATCCAAAATGAGACTTACACTACTGTATATTTTGCAAAAAATCCATATTTAGGTGCAAGTAAGGCAAATTCCTACCCAGCTTATTATATTGTTACATCCATCAAAGAAGATTTCCCATTTAAGGGAAATGACAAAAAAAGGAAGACTAAAAGTAAAGACTTACTAACTGAAACTTTAGGGTATTTAACATGGGTAAAAGCATAGACTTGAGAATCGGTGAGAGTAAAATCCAGGAAAAACACAGGCATGTCGAGAAGCTGATTCCGAATTGCCAAGTTCCATATTTCACTCTAACACATTTTGTTGTATGAGCAAGAAACCCTCGTCCTTCCGACCTTGAGTTGTCAATGAGAAGTAGAGCAATATTAACATAGGTTTTGGAGATTAATTTTGGTTCCATAGTTTTCACCAGTGAAAGCAAGGAGAAAAACAATGGAAGTTGAGAGACTGGAAGCCATGACAGTTGATATATGTTAACAAATTACAAACTACGTCACATCTGCTTTCTTAGCTGCCTGTAAATTGGCATAAAGATGCCAATGCAGAGTGAGTGAACAGGAATTTTGGTAGACATTTTTATGGAAGAACCATATTTTCTGTTCTTGTGCTGAATGTTTCGGTTAGAAATTTACATACTTTGAATGGTTCGTGGTCTGAATTATATTTCAGAGTTCTGAGCTTTCAAATCTACCCTTGATTTTAAAACTGCCCCAGTGAATTATCAGGAAGAAAATATAACTCAACTACCGAAGAAAGAAGAGAGAGAATGAAGAAAAAATTAAACCAGTGAGCCTTATCATCAGTCATCAAAAATGCTGATATCTATTCATGACTAGTTATTAATAGGCCATTTTAGAAAATCCTGAAATGACTAAGCAGAGTCAATATGTTTTTATGGAAAGTGAAATCATGTCTGATAATTTTTCAGAGTTTTAAAGTGAAATCAAGTCTGATAATTTTTCAGTGTTTTAAACATGTAATTGAGAGGGTAGATAATGTGAAGCCATTGCACATAGTGTACATATTTAAATTTCCAAATGACATTTGATGAGGTGCAGAGATAATTACGTAAGATAAGAATTTATGTTGATGTCTAGAGGTTTTGTGCATCCTCAGTCAAGTAATACTGTAAATTAGCATGTAAGTAAGGCAAGCGATTATGAAGGCAAATGACATGTGAGCCTTTACTGTAAGGGGATAAGAGTGCGACCATAAATATTGTATGGGGCTTTGAAGAGACCACATCTGGAGTGCTCTACACAGTTGTAGTTTCCTTAACCAAGAAAGAAAAGACTTGCCTTGCAGTGAAGGTTCACGAGATCAGCTGATGAGATAAGCGAGTTACTCAGTAATGAGAATTGATGAGAATGGGTTTATACTTCCTGGAGTTTACAAAAATAAGTTCTCCTTGAAAAGTATAACATTTTGAAGGGCTTAATGGGGAAGATGCTTGAGTTGTTGTTTCCTCTTGCTGGAGTCTAGAACAAAGAGCACAGACTCAGGATCATTGGTTAATCATTTTAAGACTGAGATGAGGAGCTGCAAACTTCAGTTACATTGCAAACTTTCCAGGCAAACATGGAAAGACCTTTATGTCGATGTGCAAAAGGTTTTCATTTGGCTGTCTGACATTTTTATCCTATCTAATGCCACCCAGCTGGAAATTGAGTTACCAAATAACTGCTCAAAGACTGGAGATACTCATTTAAAATGTAGCGGGTGACTTCTCTCAGATGCCCATGTAGTTAGATCCAGGAAGAATATAATGAACGTCAGATGTATCATCAGACTAGCCATTGGTATGATGAAGATGCACTTTGGGCTACCTGCATAAATTTGTAGGTGCCCTTCAATATGCACAAGCCATGGTTTCCAGAATTGTTGCACTGCACTGCCCTCTGAACAACATTGCACAGTATCAAGGTTTACATCTGCATAGGGAATAGAAGTCAGAGGCTCTTTGGAGGATCCTGAGGAACAGGAAGAGAAGGGGAATGAAGTTATGACAGATGAAGCATCAATAGTACCATTCATTGATGCTTGAAGTATCCCCATTGTGGCAATGTCCACACATCAAAGAATCTCATGCATATATTACTTTTGCTCCAACATGTTCATGTTTATACCCTTATACAATTACAAATCTTTACACTTCCTCTTCTTAGCATTTCCACCTGTTATAACCCTCTGAACCTCAGCAGAGGTAGATGTAAACTACTGAGATCCCTGGACTGCTGGCTCAGATGTTCCAATCAACATCCTCTTGACTTTGCAGCCCATAACTGCCCTGACAAAGGCTGTTCGACTTGCACCTGCACAAGGACAAACTCACCCATCACAGCAAGCAAGTTTGTACAAGTAAGCTTATTTTAAAAAACGAACACATATCTGTGTCCTTATTAATTGACTCATTTATAAGGCTAGATTTATACCAAGATACCAATAATGCGATATATGATCAATAGTCATTCAACAGATTTAGCAAAATTGCATTTACATCTATTAAGATTTATCATTAATTTTCATTCTTCAGACATGAACACACTACGGGTCATGCAGTATGGCTTCTTCTGCTGTATCTTGTCACTCTGTCAAACTGATAGCATTATTTGATATGCAGACTCCATACAGATGTCACTAATGTTTCTGACTGATTGACAAGTGATTCCCTATAGAATGAAAGTTGGTCATCACAGTATGTTATCCGTGCAGGATTTATCTATAGATAGTTGGCAGCAACATGCTCATAGAATGCAATGAGTTCGAATGTCATACAGAATAGAATTCATGCTTCATAGTCTGCTATTTGGAGGTCCAGTGCTTTACTACTAAACTATACACTTTTCAAATCTATGCCTTTTTTCACATTTATAAATCATGTTAATACTGTGTTTGCAAAGCAGTTAATGAGAACATTTTAAAACTAAATACATGGATACATATAATACATTTCACAACCTCAGGATGACTCAGAACACCTTACAGAAAACAGTTCAAAGTATTATCTTTGCTGTAATGTGAAAACACAGCTGCCAAGTTACATTCACCAAGCTCCCATAAACAACAATGTAATTTAGACCAGACGATTTTCTTTTTGATAATAAATAGTGACCAAGACACTAAGGCGTGCAGCTGTTCTTTGAGATGGTACTGTGGAATGTTTTTCATTCATTTGAGAGAGCAAATAGGCTCTTGGTTTAATGTCTCATCAGAATGACAGAAGTTCCAACTGCGCAGTACACTCTCAGTGCTACAATGAATGCCAGCTTAGAGTATGTGCCCAATTCTCAGTAGCCAAACTAGAACGCCTGACCTACTGACTCAGAATATCATGGTGCCACAGCTGACATTATTGGAATGGTAAACTATCGCTCATATAGCTAATTTTACATTTTCCTTTCTTTGGTGTAATGTTTTCATCGTACCTTAATCACTGATCCCTGCCTGTATTTTGAGCTAAGCCACCCTGAAATGAAGGAAGTAATTACCTTTAATAAAATTTAACTTCAGTTTCTTTTGTTCACTTTTCAGCTTACAAAATAAAATGCAACTAATTTTCTGCAGTCAATATTAAATTACTGAAAGAAATAAGCAATTTTGAAATAAAATAAGAAGCAGATAGATTTCTTCAAAATAATTGAATATCAAATAAATGATTCAATTGCTGGTTATTGGTATCAAAAAGTAATTGTTATGCCAATTAAAAAAAAGATTTATACTCTGCAGGGGTCAGGAGGAGAATTTATCCAAAGGTTTCCTGGGTCAGTTCTTCACCTAGCTCTTCCAGCTTCTGATCCTCCAGTGAATGCTGCAAGTTGATGATTAATTAGCTCCAGCTAAAGGTTGTACTACGGCTGCACTTCTCTCCCTGGTTTGGCCTTCTTCCACATTCACTATTAATACAATTGTTAACATTTCAGCATGCATTAGTTTATAAGTGGATAGGGCTGACAGAATGGTATGACGCCTTCTTCAGAGCCAGAATCCAGCACTGCAACAGATTGAGAACTTGCATAGGAGGGTACAATGCCTGTTGCATCTTTCCCTGCCTACACACACACACTCAGAATTCTTTCACCCTTGCTGAGTCGCCCCTCTCACCCACAGTTCTGCAGCATCTGCTGTCTCTTTCTATAACCTACCACAGATACAAATAATTGCAGAGATTTCTGAAAACTCCTTTCCTCTGCAATGCTCCTGCCACCTACTTCCCTCCATTAACTGAATTTATGGTGGAAGGAGCAGAATACATGAACTTAAAGATATTATGGAGAACATAAAACAAAAATAAATAGGAATACTATCTGATGGTTTGCTTAAGAAAGACAGTTCTTCAGTTTTTCTCAGTTACCTTTCCTCATTAGTTGGGTGCTGCAGTAGCATCACGAATGTAGTGTGGGTCACTACTCCAGAACAACCTGAATGGTGATCTGCAGCTGATCCACAACAGGAAACATTTCACCAGCAGGGACACTGTGTAACCAATCTGGTGGACTTCAACTGAAAGGTCAGCAAATTGACTTCTGCAAAGGATGGCAAAGAAGATTTATGTCAATGTAAATTTTTCAATTTAAATTGAGAACTTAGCATAAACAAGGCATATTTCTTGAATTCCCTTGCACTTCAATATATGTTTGTAAAGTCAAAATCTCTATCAAATTATATGATGAAATATTTAATGAATGCTCTGAATATTGCATTTTAGGAATTTTAGGAATTTTAAACAATTTGGACACACAATTCATGTGTGTAGCACTTTTCTCCAACCAACCTACACAGGTTGTCTGCAAAGTTCTAGCATGAAAGACACCATCAGTGATTGTATGTAGTCCATATATAGCATGAGTCAGGTGGACTGGGCTAGGCAGGCATGGCCCTCTACATGCACAGAAAGGTGATGAACTTGCACAATTGAGATGTCACTAACAAGAAATTATGCAAAATGAGAATGTCAAAGTAACTCATGTAAGGTGCAGCTGACATATTTGTTGTTCACTCCTAAAATAACATGTTCAGAATAAGCAAGAAGAGGCTATTTGTTCCTGTCTGCAGCTATTTACAAGGACACTCAATTAACGGCAACTGAGGTGATTTTGACTTACTTGTGCAGAGGTAACATTGCTATAAGCACTAAGATGGAATATTGGAAAGTTTTGGAAGATTTTGGTAATCACAGAAAGGCAGAGATTTACACTCTGTTATTTAGACATGCAAACAACAGTTGCCATGTCACTTTCGCTACAACATAATGGGAACATGCACAGAAGGAGGCAACCTTTGTGAGGATGGAGGAGCAGAAGAGCTTTCTTTCAAAGACTCCACATTGGAAAGGACTTTGGGAGGCAGCAGATCTACGCTGAGATGAGTCAGGAGTGCTGCTGAAGGAGGGAATACCTGTTTGTATCACTCCTTAGTGATGAACTGGAGACTTAATCCAAGATGGAAACAGCCTTCTCAGTGTCTGTGAAGATTGTATACACCTCTTTTTACTATGATGTGGAGGTGCCGGTGTTGGACTGGGGTGGACAAAGTTAAATATATAACAACACCAGGTTATAGTCTAACAGATCTGTTGGGAAGCACAAGCTTTCAGAGCACACAATCTGTAGGCAGTCAGTCCATGTGACATTTTATCAATTCCTACTTTGGAAATAGAACCAGTCTGACTCAAGTTTGGGATACAGACAGGCCTTTAGGGTATCTCATACCTTTAATGCATTGGCTGAGCTGAGATGTCACCTTTTTTATAAAACCTTAAGTTATCTCAGGACTGTGATTTGAAAGAAGTTCTAGGATTTACATATTACTTAATCAAAACCTGCAACCCCATTCTACGTGATTAATGACTTAACAGCAATCTAGGTTTGTTCAATACATTGTATCAGTTGTCTGACATTTTGATCGTTTACTATAAATTCTGTGTCCTATGTATCTGTCCCACTATCTACCTGATGAAGGAGCACAGTCCAAAAGCTAGTACTTTCAAACAAACTGTTCGACTATAACCTATATACTATGTAACAGGATCCATCCTGTTACATGTGATTTCAGCAATGTGTCACAATTTGCCATCCATTGAAATATTAGGATTGTGCAGAGTGTCTATAATAGGAGAAAAGATTTTGTTCTTTTTGGAAAGAAGACCAGGATGACAGGATAGATGAGTTCAGCAGGTTAGCAAGTTTCCAGTTAGTGCAAGATTCCATTAAATAATAAACATGGTTCCTGACATCAACAGGGATTAAATAAATCACCCTCAAAGACTGTCACTCTTGAAATTTACAGTTAAATCACTTTCCATACTATAATAATCAGTAATTATCCACATCTTTAGGCCTCTAGAACACACCACAATAACAAAAGTTACTCCTGCACAAATGGTTCATAGTGCCTTTTTGCCATCCCACCAAGATGAGATGGCTTCAATTTTAAAACCATTAAGCCACCTGCATTCCAGCAAGCAAGATCTCATCTCCTAAAGCAGAGAGTTTACTGCATAGATCATTTGGGTGAAGTTCTGCAGTTCTTCCAGTGTCCAGGTTTTCAATGATGAGTTACATCCTCCACTATGTCTCAACCAGAACAGACCAGTCTTTCCTACACCACCCACCACTTTCCCCCAACCTGGATATCTCTGAAGGAAGAAGAAGGTTGAAAAGGCAAAGGAAGGAGCAGGAAAATGAGAAAAGAAAGAGGAAGCAGAGGATGAGAAAGAAGAGGAAGAGAAAGCTACTGGAGAGGAAAACTCTCAACACGAACCAAACATTCTCTAACCATTTTAGATTCCCCATCTCAAACTCCCCTTGCCAACATTATCCAATAAAGGCCCACAGAAAGCAACATTCAATAACATTTTAAACAAAATATTAATGATACTGAACAAACAGGGCAAATCATCCTATCCATTCCCATTGTCTTCTGGGTCCCTTTGTCTAGCCTGTTGTTCATTCAGTCTTACCTCAATGGCTGTAACATGACTGGTGGAAAGCTGCTGACTTTCATTGGCACAGACTATAGATAGCTCTGCAGGATGTCCTTAGATCTTGAGAGTCAGTCTTTGGGCTGCAGTCCATCAGCATGATTGGCTGAGAGTTATTACCGTTGTTACGTGACAGCTAACGGCATGAACACAAATACAGTCATCACAAGGGAGAATAGCAAGTTTGCATGCTATGGTGCCACTCTCACAGGAAGATACCTTAGTGACACTCATAACCTACCACAACATTGGTTGCAGTGTGTGTCTGAATGGCAAGAGCCCCACAGAAATCTGGATAATTTCTTTAGTGCTGAGGAACATATTACATGGTGGCTCTCAACCCATCATTTCCCTCTCTCACCTGCTATGGGCAACGTTCCCCATTGTCAGTCACTGTGAGTCAGTGTGTTTAGATGATCTGCCTCACATAATTGAATAACTGGAGGTCAATGTAGGCCATGAGATATGAGGACGTGAACCATGAGAGCCAGGATGTGTGGGTGCTTTGAGCAGCATGAAAGGTGTGTGCTGGGTGAGAAATGCGATGTGCAGATATATTCATTTAACCTGACTACTCAAGATAGGTCAGGAAGTGTTTGTATTTGAAATTTAAGTTTGTGGAGTTATACTATGAGTTTTGACCAGCTTCACCACCTGCTCCCACTCTCCTTGAAGGCTGAGTCCTATGCCCCTGCCTGAAACATAGTTTCCTTCCTCTGGCCTCTCAACCCAGTGTATCCACAGTAACATCATTGGATTATTGATTTCTCACCTTTTCTTGCCATACAGTACCCTCTATCTGGATGGTATAGGATCATTGTTCAACAGCTAACATTAAATTCACTTGTCTAGAAACTACGTCTTCTGAAAAAAGACTGACTCAAATACCTAATTTCTTCCAAGAAGTGATTTTGGAGTATACAGAGGCTGCAAGCATAGATGAGGTGCTCAGAGCTGTAGAGGAGCCAATTACTGCTGTATTGTTAAGAAAGTGGATAAACTTTGAGTTTGACCCACCAAATCCACAATTACATGGGTGCATAATGAATCATTGACCTTGGAACCAAAAATTACGGTGAATGAATTTTTGAGTCCTATGCATTAACTTACTTTTTAAATAGTTACAGCTGTTAAATAGGAAAACCACAGCAAGCAATCTGCATGGACAAAGGTGCACAAAAAACAAGATAAGATAATGATGAGTGAACCTGTTCCAGAGTGGTGCTTGTTGAGTTCAAAATATTTAAAATACTCAGAAAGTCAGATGAATTCTCAAATATTTTCACCTCCACAAGCAGGCACGATCTTGGCTCAAAAACTGCATCTATGTCAATGGACCACTCCTTCAGTCGTGAGCTAAAATATCAGTCGAGATCATACACTTAAGATCGCTTGAAAGAATTTTGTCAACAGACATTTGGTTATTTACATATGAATTATAATCTGAAGTACATACTGAGCAAGTAAAATGCACAGAAAGGTCTTTCACCTTGCTGGGTTGTTGTAACAGGACAAACTCTAGCAGTATTGTCATTTTCTTATTAGAATTTGAATGCACTTTTTCTCCTCTGTGTCATGTTTTATAATGTGAACTTGATAGATGGTCAGTACACAAAATCAAATGCATATTTCCAGATTCCCTTACCTTCCATTGCTTCTAAGAACACTGTGTTGAAGATTAGATGATGTACCCAATGGCTGAAGCTAGTCATGGAGGTAATGATGCCTGTTTAGGCAAGCTCTTGATTTGGTTTGGTCCAGTCAATACACGTCTGGCAAAAAAAATTAAGTAGAGATGGTAATTTTTGGATTTATCTTCGTATTAGCCTTGTTCCTACTTACACAGCCCAACACATTTTCTTTCCCATCAGCTCAATTGTTCTGCTCACTCTGTGAAGTCACAAAGATAGTGAACTGCATTGTTCTTAAATGTCTGACCACTGCTACATTCTCTTGCAACCAATTAACACATTTAGCAGTCAGCAGTCAATAGGGTTAAGCAGGTTTAAAGTAAAACTATCTATACTTGAGATTTGAGACAAACATGGAAATGTAGAGTAACATTAAATTTTTGAAGGCTGACATTAGTGTGAAATTTTGACTCCATAAAATTACATAAACATTCAATTTAGAGACAAAGGTAAGAGAAAGGAAACAAACATCATCAATCAAAAGTTTCTCATCAATTAAATAAAATTACTAAGACATCTAGAGCATGTTAACATTTCAGTTAAAGCCTTGAATTTATCTTGCAGCCATAGTCTTCAAGGCTGTTTTATCTAATTAGACTAAAAATTGATCTTCTGTTATTTTGCACTTTACACTTAATGATGTGCCTGCGGATTTACCTTTTGTCTTGAATCAACTATACGAACAGGAACATGTAGGTCATAGAAACAGAGTTTCGATTCATGTGGCGATTCATTCACAATTGCTCCAGGACATCTCCACAATCTATTGAATACCTGTTTTAATCTCTAATCTAATCTAAATTTCTAATACATGTTAAACAGTCTAGTCCTCTGTGATAACTTAAAGCATATTAAGAAGGAAGAATGCTTTGTAGATTTATGCATCCTGAATATGTACACAGTACACTCTGACACAAACATTCATTACAAGTGGGATGAGAGCATGAGTCAGTGGCCTTGAGTAGGCAACATGTATCACTATCAAATAGAACCTTTCAGTTCATGTTAAATAGGAATACAACGTGTGAGCTGAAATGAATATGTATTGAAAGAAACTAGTCAACTATCAGCATATTGTATAACATGTGCAACTCAATACTATTAGCTACCTTTAATTTATACTGGGAAGTCTTAATTCATTCTAATATTCATCAGACTTGCATTAATAAAAGAACCAAACTTACAGATGGATCACTAGTCCCAGTGGTACAAGGTTGCACTTGTAAATAAGGGAGAAAGTATTCAATCAATCAAAGTTTCTAACTGTTAATTTAGATCCTTCTCTGTTTAGAATATTGACCTTATTAGCTCAATCTATCCAACAGAACATACAATCTTTGTACTGCCACAGGCTCATATCAAATTATTTAATTTTCTGAGGGACCTGAATAATTACAAGTATAACTTCCTAAAAGAAAATTCTATGGGAAACTCTCAGTCCCTACACCCCAAAGGTATTTGAATGAGAACCACAAAATATCAGTCTAATGTTATTCTTGAATTCTTGAATATTTGCAATCCATATGTACAACATCCATGATCTGTCAAACTGGAAATATGTCCATTCAATTTATTTCGCAATACTTATCATTTTAACCTTCAATTCAGGTCCCTTTTGGTGCTTAAGTCTTTTTCTTTATGCAAGATGATAATTAAATGGGCTCATTTTAAAACTCCACTCATGGGAAACACGAGAGTGCAGGGAAAGAAATACTAACTTTCCTTTCCAGAAATCTCACCTCACGATGGTCTCATGTGCTTTGACTACATGTTGTAGATTTTTCAAGCAATAAACCTACTAATTATTAAGATTGCTAGAGGCTGATTCTGCAAAGTGGGCAGTCAACCAAGAATCTAAAAATGACTTTTCATTCATCCATAAGGAAGAATCGAACATAGAATTGAGAGTGTGGTGCTGGAATTTCATTCCTGATGAAGGGCTTTTGCCCGAAACATTGATTTTCCTGCTCCTCGGATGCTACCAGACCTGCTGTCCTTTTCCAGCACCACGCTGTGACTCTAATCTCCAGTATCTGCAGTTCTCACTTTCACCTAAGGATCAAACATAGAAGACTAAAGATTAATCATGTAATTGCCTCGAGAAACTGATGAGATAGGTAAGATGGGGAATAAATAGCCAGATGTTTGTTGATATCATTCTTCCCTTAGAAGGTATTTTGTTCAATCTTCAATTAGACCTTGAGCATAAAGGTCTAGGTTGATACCTTAGCATACAACTGAAGCAGCGTTGCATTGTCAGAGGTGCAATTTTTTGGATCGACTGTTGAGTCAAGATCTTGCCTGATGGGGAATGCTTCAAGATTGACGAAAAAGAATCATCTCTGTTGCATATGGCTTTGAGAGAGACACAGATGAAAATGAGACCCAACTGCAGTTTTTGTATCTCACATAAACAGTTATCAAGGTTACAATCTGTCAGATGGCACTTGTTCACCAATGGACATAAAGAATGGACATCCTATAGCCACAGAAGAGAGCAGATACGGTGGAGGCAGAGGAATTGGGAATAGGGGATGGAATTTTTGCAAGAGGTAGGGTGGGAAGAGGTGTAATCCATGTAGCTGTGGAAATCGGTGGGTTTGTAAAAAATGTCAGTGTCAAGTCGGTCGTCATTAATGGAGATGGAGAGGTCCAGGAAGGGGAGGGAGGTGTCAGAAATGGTCCAGGTAAATTTAAGGTCAGGGTGGCATGTATTGGTGAAGTTGATGAATTGCTCAACCTCCTCGCGGGAGCACAAGGTGGTGCCAATGCAGTCATCAATGTAGCGGAGGAAGAGGTGGGGAGTGGTGCCGGTGTAATTACGGAAAATGGACTGTTCTATGTAGCCAACAAAGAGACAGGCATAGCTGGGGCCCATACGTGTGCCCGTGGCTACCCCTTTGGTCTGGAGGAAGTGGGAGGATTCAAAGGAGAACTTGTTAAGGGTGAGGACCAGTTCGGCCAAACGAATGGAAGGGTACTGTTGGGGATATCAGGAGAGGAAGAAACGGAGGGCTTGGAACCCTGGTCATGGCGGATGGAGGTGTAGAGGAACTGGATATCCATGGTGAAGATGACATTGGGGGCCGGGGAAACGGAAGTCTTGGAGGAGGTGGAGGGTGTGGGTGGTGTTTCAAACGTATGTGGGGAGTTCCTGGACTAGGGGGGATAGGACAGTGTCGAGGTAAGTAGAAATGAGTTCAGTTTTTACCTAATGGAAAATATTGAGCCTGGTTACTAGTGGTGTGCCATAAGGATCTGTATTGGGACCATTGCTATTAGTCATTTTTATAAATGACTTAGATGCAGGCATAGGTGGATGGATTAGTAAATTTGCAGATGACGCTAAAGTCGGTGGAGTAGTGGACAGTTTGGAAGAATGTTACAGGTTGCAGGGGGACTTGGATGAACTGCAGAATTGGGTTGAGAGGTGGCAAATGGAGTTCAATGCAGCTAAGTGTAAGGTGATGGACTTTGGGAAGAACTACAGGAAGGCAGAGTACTGGGTCAATGGAAAGATTCTTGGTAGTGTGGATGTGCAGAGGGATCTTGGAATCCATGTACATAGATCCCTGAAAGTTGCCTTCCAGGTTGGTAGTGCTGTTAAGAAGGCATACGGTGTATTAGGTTTTATTGGTAGAGGAATTGAGTTCTGGATCCACAATGTCATGCTGCAACTATACAAAGCATTAGTGCAGCCACACTGGGAATATTGTGCACAGTTCTGGTCACCATATTTCAGGAAGGATGTGGAAGCTTTGGAAAAGGTGCAGAGGAGATTTACCAGGATGTTTCCTGGTCTGGAGGGAAGGTTTTATGAGGAAAAGCTGAGAGACTTGGTTCTGTTCTCATTGGAAAGAAGAAGGCTACTGTGGTTCTGTTCGCCGAGCTGGAAGTTTTTGTTGCAAACGTTTCGTCCCCTGTCTAGGTGACATCCTCAGTGCTTGGGAGCCTCCTGTAAAGCGCTTCTGTGGTTTCCTCCGGCATTTATAGTGGCCTGTCCCTGCCGCTTCCGGTTGTCAGTTTCAGCTGTCCGCTGTAGTGACCGGTATATTGGGTCCAGGTCAATGTGTTTGTTGATGGAGTTTGTGGATGAGTGCTATGCTTCTAGGAATTCCCTGGCTGTTCTTTGTTTGGCTTGCCCTATAATGGTAGTGTTGTCCCAGTCGAATTCATGTTGCTTGTCGTCTGCGTGTGTGGCTACTAGGGATAGCTGGTCGTGGCGTTTCCTGACTAGTTGATGTTTGTGGATGCGGATCGTTAGCTGTCTTCCTGTTTGTCCTATGTAGTGTTTTGTGCAGTCCTTGCATGGGAAGAAGGCTAAGAGGGGATTTGATAGAGGCATACAAGATGATCAGAGGATTAGATAGGGTAGACAGAGAAAGTCTTTTTCCAGGATGATGACGTCAGCTTGTACGAGGGGGCATAACTACAAATTGAGGGGTGATAGATTTAAAACAGATGTCAGAGGCAGGTTCTTTACCCAGAGAGTAGTGAGGGTGTGGAATGCTCTACCTGCCAATGTAGTTAACTCAGTCACATTAGGGAGATTTAAACAATCCTTAGATAATCACATGGATGATGATGGGATAGTGTAGGGGGATGAGCTTAGAATAGTTCACAGGTCAGCACAACATTCAGAGCTGAAGGGCCTGTCCTGCGTTGTATTGTTCTATGTTCTATGTTCTATGAAGACCCTCTTCCTTAGCCTTTAGATGGTAGCAGTTGCAAATTGGATATGATGTTGAATCTCTGCATTGATGTCAACCTTAATTTCCCTCAATTATTGTTTCTTAGTTCACCTTTGCTGTTTGATGAGTTTTCCTCTTTGCCTTACTGGTGATGGTATTTTGTCAGACATGAGATTTTGTCAATGAGGTCCTGGATGATATAGTCATTGTCATCGAACCAGTCTTGGTATTTTCTTGTCTTATGGCCGATAGTTTCTTCATTGCGTGAGGTGTTGGCTGTCTTTAGCTCTTCCCAGATTTCCTCCACTCTATCAAAAATACCTCTTTGGAGATTTTAATGAAAACATTGTTGGAAGTTTGCTTGCCCCTTTAGCTCTTGAAGCCAGTCAATGTTGAGCTTTTCTCTGAACTCTTCCTTCATGTAAGTTGCTTCAAGGTGTATTTGTTGGACATTGAAGAGCCATTGGGCTGGTGATGCATCCAGCAGGTCATTTGCACTGGTCATCACTTTGGTCGTGTGTGTAATTGTACACTATCAGGAAAAAAACAGAATAAGTTGAAAGATGAATATTTGCTATTGAGAGTGCAATGATAAGTAATCTGGGGAGACAGAAATAGAACTCCCTGACCATGTACATTTGAGTTGGGCAGAGTGGTATATTCCACCCGAATTCTAAGCAGTGTAGCGTGGCAACTCCCCAGCTGGTGCAGTGGCCTTTTCCCGGAAGGGGCCTCCAATAGGAGCCACCCAGTGTGGCATGGCGTGGTGACCTCCCCACCTGGCACAATGGTCTCCCTCAGGAAGGGGCCTTCTGATGTGGCAACCATCTGATCTCCTCCACCAGCTCCTCAGTATGGCGTGTTGCCGGGGTCTGGTGTGGACTGGAAGTTAAGTGCCAAAATGGTCTGCTGTACTGAACCCTTTTCTGTAATGCTGGACATTCTATTTCTGTAACAAATCTTGGAACAATAGAAGCTGTGCCTAGGTGGTTTTGTATCTAAGTCGGCAATGTAATTGGCAATGTATAAACCTTTTACTATACCCATTGATTTTGTGACAATAAAGTCTATTCCATTCTATTCTGTTCTATTCTAAATCAGTCATCACCTCTTGGGTGATTAGGGGTGGACAATAAATGCTGTCCTTGCTAACAGTGTTCACATCCCAAGCACAAATTTTTAAAAATGACTTGCTTTAATATCATGCCATTGAAGTAAAACAGGTCTCAAAGTGCTGCACACAATGCAGGGATGAGCAATAACTGTTATGCAGGTAAACAATGAAGTCCTCAGGTCGTAAGAAAGACATAAGAATTGCAAAATGGCCATACGCATTATGACTTAATAAACCCATTACGTGGCAATCAAATACTTGTATTAATAAGGAGTCAGAATTTTATTTCCAAAAGATCATGTTGGATGTAATAAATAAATGTTTAGTCACTCTTTCAGATTCAAACTTAAACAGGCCATTCACCAGTTTTGTATATGATGATAAACTAAGGCAATATTAAAGAACTGCAAGCTGTAAAGCAAAATATAATTAATAATCTAGGCTGATGTTAAATGTATCACAACTGAAAACTGACCACTGTAATAATTTCATAAAATCACAAAAAATGGAAATTACGAGAAAATATAATTGTGTGGAGTTTTTCAACTGAATATAAGCCTCATAGAGTAATTTTAACATAATTTTCAATTAAAGTCTCCAAACTGACAAAATTGGCCATTTGAAAAGAGGTTCTACAAGTTGGAAGGGCCAACAGTCCAATTGACATCAGTGCTCTTTTCACACAAGTTCAAATTGATTCTGTGCAGGCTCTTAACAATCCTGGCTTTGACCCAACATGCATATCTGTTCAAATAACATATTAAACAACCAAGGTCATTTCATTTTCTGCTTTGAGGCTATTGTTTCTTCAGAAATGTTTCAAACGTATATGGTCAAGCACTTCATGATTATAGACTAAATGTTGTAATTTTAAACTGCAGAGCTGAACAAAAACAAAGTCAGATGAAAACTACAAGAAAGTGAAGAAAAATTTATCCTTCATTAACAACTTCCAACTCAATATTTTAGCCTGCAGTAAAATCAAAAATATTACTAGAAATTTAATGTGCAACTAAATATTTAAATATCTAGTTTGCATTCACAAGAAAGTGTTGGCATTATTTTGAACAGGATATTTTCACAAACGTCAATTATAAGTGGCCTTCAGTTAAACTTATTGTTTGTAACATATAAACACAAAAACTTAAAATATTTTATTTTGCCTGAGTGAGTTGGTTGTCATTAAGGATGAGCAAACAACGTACAGGTCATTCTGGCATAAAGAGCATTTCGTCAATGTGAATTGGCTATACACGATTGATGAATTGCGGACGGTGTTTGGATAAAGCTAACTTTCTACTGAATGGGTATACCAATTTTCCATAGTGATCTTCTACAGTGCAATATTCTATGGCGGGTTTTCATACGTCAATTTTCTGTAGCACGGGGTTGCAGAGGAACACAACTGCGTTATAGCAGAATGACCTATAAGTGAACAAATAGCCTGCTTAAACATATACTTTGACCTAATGAATAAATTTGCAGATATTCTTTTTCATCAACGACTTCAGAATATGAAACCTGGCTTTGGATACTTCCAAACCAGCTCCACAACTTGGTATTTATCCATAACAAATATATTGAATTGTGACATTTAGCTATTTTGCTCCTACAAGAATGGTGTGATAAAGAATAGATATCTTGCCTTGTGTTGATGAACTCTGAACTGCCAGGAGATTTCTACTTTTTTCACTGTTTCTAAATTCTTTATATGGTGAGCCAATGATACGACAACAGGAAAATGCTGCATGTTTTCTTAAAGATTAGTATGTTTTCTTTTATGAAAATAAATAAATAAATACTTATTACTTTTTTATGTGTTCAGTCAAATACATTCACATTATGTGAGGGGGTGGAATGTGATTCGATGTAAAATATCAAAAAAGATTTGCTATATGCTTTTTTTCTATAGTTCCAATAGTACCAACCAGAGGGAAGTGGGAGAATTTTTGCCCAGTATCATAATAATTGCTGTCGCCTGACTTTTGGCAAATTAACTGAGTCACATTGAATCATCAGGTCATGTTTATTCAGCTGATTTTCTTGTTTGCAGCAGAGATCAAAATGATTTTAGTCACACTCCATCTTACAGCTTATCTATACTTGGAAGAAACAGCTGGTGTGACTATAGTGTCAATATTGCAGGTTCACACTGTGGCACTGAATAAAGCCACAGAGTAGATGAAATGCACTCACGAGTGAGTTAAGAGTATGCAGTCTATGCAGAAGTTCCAGTTTCATATTTCAAAATGTATTACTGAATCCATCAGAAAACATTATCCTTAAGAAAATGAAACCCAGTGTTTGACTGGTAATGCATGGCACAGGCTTTAAATTCACAGATGGAATTTTGTTGAGGTGCCATTTGATACAATCATCATTTGGCTCAAGATGATGCAATATTTATTGCAGAATGAGAGGAGTATTTTTAGCTGGATCTTGAGTAACTGATTGCCATGGCAACTATTTCTTGCCTGCAATGTTGTCGTTATACAGAATGTTGTTGCATTAATAATATATGTGGGACACATCTCACGCATTTGGCTGCAAATGTGAATTTGTAAGCTCAGGCTACAGATTGCCATTCCAGTTCACTGTCTTTATTTAGCCTTTGGTTGTAGCAGCCAGAGCATTTCAAAAGGCATTTATTCTTAAAGGAGTTAAGTGCTTTTTATTCTTATTAAATGTATTCTGTTCACAAAATTTTATATTCAAAAGAAATAAAACTCTAAATTCCTAGTTGCCTCAATATACCCTTGAAGAGCTTTGAAAACTATAAACTGGGAACTAACATTTGTAGAGTTAAGTGTAGAGTAATAAAAGGCTAAAGACTTTTAAAGGCCAAGATGTTCTAAAGCCAAAAGTGATGTAGTATCCAAATTATTACTGCATTCATTTCTAGTAACAATTGAGTGATTGTGCACTCTGTCAGCACAGCAAGAGTTGAATATTACAAAACACTGCCTAAGTATTAATTTCGGGGAGATTCATGGAGAGTTTCTCTCTGAACTCTAATTAATTACTTTATGCAATTCTCCACCATTTATCTCATTATGTATGCACCACGGCTCTATGGCACCATTTTTGCACTATTTGCACTCACCAATAGCGGGCTTACTCACTGCTGCCAGGACCTTCTAGCAGCACCATATTTAATGTCCAGTTGTACACAAAGGTCAATCACTGCCAGCCGGAAATAGCCTTCACCGATTACGCAATGGCAGGCAAATGAGAAAGAAAACCTTTGGATGGCACATAGGTGACACGGGAGACCTACTGTCTGCTCCATGATGATCTCAATGGAAGATTGGACAGCATTGAGTTCACATTCAGCCTCAGTCAAGAGGTTGCATAACAGAATAATAAGTCAGGATTGTAAGGCATCCTACTCTTAAAATGAAGCAGATACATGATCACTCTCAAGGATACAAGCATTGTGGCAGCTTCAAGGTACAGACTTAAAACAATCACCACCAATGACTGCAGATGACTTGTACATTGATGGAATGGAACCCTTTCCTATTGAAGTCTGCTGCCTTGTGATAAGATGCTCTCAAAGTGGTATGTGCACAGATTATAGTACCATCTACCTGGGGAAAGCCAGTTGTATTGGCAAAATCTACTAGCCAGGCTGCAGTCCTGGGAAAATGGGATAAAATGATGTGATCCGTTATAAATTGCATTGGTAACAGCATTGAGACATACGTGGGTTGAGGATTGAGAGATCCCGCATAGGTCCCCAATGGATCCTTGGAAATAATCAGCTCCAAAAATGTTTAGTGCAGCTGTCACTTTGACAACCACTGGGATAGGATGGCCACACACCCCTTGGATTCACAAGTCACATTCCAGTATACAGTACACTTCTGCGACAGTGTCCTGGGACATCCACAGTCTGCAGCAGCAATGTACCGCACTCATCTGGAAGAAACGGGCATCGTGAATGATCAACTCTGAGTTACTTGTACTTCCTGCTTATCCTGAGGAGACCTTCAGGTGCAGCCTCTTCATGTAGAGGCTGTTTAGCAGCTGCACGAGATTACCGCTGGTTCTGGGCTGTCTGGCTGATGCATTTCATCCTGTTCAATTTCACGTCATTGCATTGTGGCCAGAGTGACAATAACTCCTGCTATGGCTGGATCCAATAAACCTATGTGGGGAACATCAGAAACACAGTTGGTCATTAGCTGTGTGAACAGTCAGCATTCATAGAACACAATAATAATAGTTTAGCCATATTTTTCAATACCATGGGAGATGAAGGACTCCAACAAAAAGGACTATGGAATGGCTTTACATGGATCTTTGACATAGGTACTTTATTCTGATGTGTTCAGCATAAGACAAACTCTACAAATACAGTAAGAGATTGTAAGTGCTATAGGATTACTGTAAAGCTCATCCGACTTCCATATTACCCAAAAAAGGCAGTATTGCATCTCAGTGCATGTTGATGATGTCAGTGTGAGAGGAAATCAGCTCTATGCCCTGGTATCGCTAGGGAGGTTTTGAATTGTCTTTGTGAATTGTGGCGCACAGATGATATTTTTAAGGTTTTCTGTTATTCCTTTTTTTTTAACAGAGATGACTATGATCGAATTCACCAATGAAGATTGCTTGTGGCCAGAATTTGTATTCCACATTGTTGGACACTGTGTGTATTTCACATGCAGGGTGTTATGATTACAGATGTCTGTGTAAGTGTCTGCTTAATGTAATTGCCCCTTGAAGTGCCTTACATTGTTCACAGGTAGAGCCCATGTGCTCAGACAGAAAAAGAACCTTATTTCCCCCACACCAGCATGGTCTCAGTAAATTTATTTCCTTGCTTTATGTAATTTGAGTGAGGATGGAAGGCCAAATAGGTTATGTTTCACAGCCTGGTAATCTAAGGGACACCCAAACCTTTCAAGTTCCTTTCTTTCTTGCACTACCTGTCTAACCAACTGTTTCAGCTTCCACATGTTCTCACCCAACTCATTCATTTCAGTATTCCAAAATTGTCTCTGAGTGCCAGTCTTACATCTTAGTCATGCTAACCATCACACTGCAGCATCCTCCATCAAAGCCAAGATTGGTGGTGACTGTTGATGACACCCCTCCCACAGTAACCCCATGTTCTCCAAAGTGCTATCATCTCCAATCGTTATGTGTTGAGAATCTGACCCCAGAAACACAAAATAAATATATCATGCAAATACATACTGCTGCCTAATGTGGTGCTCCTGCCATGGCTTACCTGGGCAGCATACTGGGAAGCAAATCCCGCTATTTCCATAGTCATTACAAAAAAAAGTGTTAAAATATATTCACAATATTCCCTGATTTTCCTGATTTCCAGACCAAGGTAATAGAAAGCATGGACTACATCCATTGTTCCCTGAAGCTGGCAATGCAGGTGAGTAGAGTTGTCAAGGAGGCATACAGCGTGCTTTCCTTCATCGAACAGGATATTGAGTACAAGAGTTGGCAAGTCATGTTACAGTTGTATAAGACTTTGGTTCAGCCACATTTGGAATACTGCATTCGGTTCTGGTTGCCACATTACCAAAAGGTTGTGGATGCTTTGGAGAGGGTGCAGAGGAGGTTCACCGGGATGTTGCCTGGAATGGAGGGTGCTAGCTATGAGGAGAGGTTGAGTAGATTAGAATCATTTTCAATGGAAAGAAGGATGTTGCGGGGGGACCTGATTGAGCTCTACAAAATCATGAGAGGTATAGAGAGGGTGGATAGCAAAAAACTTTTTCTCAAAGTGGAGGACTTAATTACAAGGGGTCACGAGTTCATGGTGAGAGGGGAAAAGTTTAGGGGAGGTATACGTGGAAAGTTCTTCATGCAGAATGTGGTGGGTGACTGGAATGCATTGCCAGCGGAGGTGGTCGGGAGCGATAGCATCATTTAAGATGTCGCTAGACAGATACATGAATGGGCAGGGAGCAAAGGGATACAGATCATTAGAAAAAAGGTGGCAGATTTAGATAGAGGATATGGATCAGCACAGGCTTGGAGGGCCGAAGGGCCTGTTCCTGTGCTGTAATATTCTTTGTTCTTTTGACTGCTTTGTACTGGACAAGAATTACTATTTATTGCAAGTAATTAGACTCTAATCACAGGTAAACACTTATAATAGATCTGGTTATAAAACTACCAATTAAAAGTCTTATCCTCTTATAAACTTACAAACTCGCCCTTAAATATATATAATCACACACACACACACGAAGAGGAAAACTGGGAGGCAAGTTCAGTGGGTTAATTACATGTCCTTTATGGTTCATCTTTCAAGAACCTGTCAAGAAACACAAGATGGCTGCTCTACTTATAAAGTTTCACTGACCTTTTTCATCTAAAAATCACAGCTGAATGCAATATAAATTGGTTTTCTTCAGGTTTAAAATGTGTTTTGATGACGAGGATCGGAGACACAGCTTCTGGGCTGGTGGAGATTAAAACATTTCTTCTATCTTGACCCCATCCCCAAGATACCTGAGTTATCAGTTACTTGAGTACCAATCGCATAGTTATTAGCAGGCAAAAGGGCTTTTTTCATCGATAGCTGGTGACTAGTCCAGAGCTCAATCAATGTCTTCTTGCCACCCTGCAATAGGGTTAGCTGTGATCTGTACACAAACCCTTTGGTTCCAAGTTATCTACAACCACTTTAGTTACTGCTTGTTCAAGTAACTGATCACATGTTTGCCGTAAATATAAAGTTAATCACTTTTCTAAACATGCAGCAAATCTTTAAAACTCAGCTTTTAAAACAATCCTTCTTTATTTTTGTCCACAATTTTCAAAAGCTCAAGAATTAAAAAAGTGGTCTTTACTGCTGGGTTTTGAAATAGCATCACTGGTAGCAATTCAGATCACAAACTGAATATTCCTTTCCATTACCTGTGACTAGCTGATGGGAAGGATGTGGTATCATTCTGTGTCTTGGCCATCTCACCTGGCCAATTAGGTCTTGCTGCCAGGCACTGCTGCAAAATGATCAGGGATGGATTCAGAGCAGAGCAGGGACCACCACTAATGTTTATGAAGCCCACCAGTTGCCTTCCAACCTGATCACTTATCCTTTTCAACCTGCAACTGTAGCTTTGGTTTTTGAGACAGAATTCAAACTTTTACTCAGAGTGGAGTGGGGTAGTCAGGGGAGTATAAGTGGAGGGTATAGGGCTCTCCTGCTTACTGCCATAGATTCTGTCTCTCACCTATGATGGAGTGCAAATTTCTGAATCCCTCATGCTCCCTGCACTAATGGTCAGAGGTGGATATCTGCACAATCTCTGATGCAAGCTACACTGAACATTTGTACGACATGAATAACTTGCAATCATTTAGCACACCTTTTAATAGACAAAAAAACTGCAGATGCTGGAATCCAAGCTAGACAAACAGGAGGCTGGATGACCATGGCAAGCCAAGCAGCATCAGGAGGTGGAGAAGTCAACGTTTCGGGAGTAACCCTTCTTCAGGACTGGGGGATGGAGGTAAGGGGAGCTGCAGATAAGGGGGGTGGCGAGGGCAGGGAGGTGAGGTGGGGAGAGGTGAAGACAGGCAGAGGGTACGATCTGGTTGGTCAATGGGAGGGATGAATCCAGTAGGTGGCAGGGAGGAGTGGAAGGAAGGGGCAGAAGCTGGGAAGGGGGTCAGGGAAGGGAAGAGATGTTATTTGAAATTGGACAACTCAATGTTGAGTCCTCCAGGCTGTAGGCTGCCAGGTGGAAGATGAGATGTTGTTCCTTCAATTTGCTGTTTAGTTCATTGTGACAATGCTGGTCATGTCAGAAAAGGAGTGGGAAGAGAAGTAAAATGGGTGGTGACTGGGAGGGCAGATCAGCCCCTGTGGGCTCAGCTGAGATGCTCAGTGAACTGTTACCTAAGTTTACATTTGGACTCCCTGATGTAGGAAATTTGACATGTCCATAAGGACCCTCACCAACATTTGCAGATGCACCACAGAAAGTATTCCATTTGGGTGCATTATGGCCTGGTATGGCAACTGCTCTGCCCAGGGCTGTAAGGAATTACAGAAAGTTGTGTGCACAGCCCAGGCCACCGTGGAAGCCAACCGCCCACCCATGGACTCCATCTACACTTCCTGTTGCCAACATCATCAAAGAACCTCCCATCTCGGTAATGATCTCTTCCAACCTCTGCCAACATCATCAAAGAACCCTCCCATTTGGTAATGCTCCCTTCCAACCTCTTCCATCAGGCAGAAGATATAGAAGCTTGAACACTTGCACCAACAGGTTCAAGAACAGTTTCTTCCCTGCTGTTATTAGAGTGACCTCCTGTCCAGCTGCTACTTTGTATGCCTCACTTTGTCTAAGCACCCTATGATCTGCATGTACTACTTACAAAACAAAGCCCTTCACTGTACTTAGGTACATGTGACTACAATAAATAAAACCAAAAGGTAACTGTTTTCTCTTCAAAGATATTGCCAAATCTTTTGAGTTTCTCCAGCAATTTCTGAATTTGTTTGTTTCAGGAAAACTACACTAATATATTGCAAAATCTACAAAATACAGATCAATCTAATGGTCAATTTACCTTTGCAGCACAGAGCACTCTAGTAAAAATGTATGCAATGCACTGTATAGCATCCAACTATTGAATCTGAAAAGCCTATTTTTTTTTGTGTTGCAAAACCGGTTAATGAAAGAAGTGTTTAGGAGGCATGTCACAGGTAGGTTGTGTGGTGGGTGTGTGAAATTCGCTGCCAGCAGTAGTAGTTTAAGCGACTCTTGGATAGGCACATGGATGATAGTAATATGAGGGGTATGTATGTTAGTTTGATCTTAGAGTAGGATAAAAGGTCAGCACAACATCGAGGGCCGAAGGGCCTTTTCCGTGCTGTACTGTTCTATGTTTCTTTTGATCCATAACGTCGCATGCTTCACAACTCCCATGAAGTTCCATGAACAAGATTCTAACAAAACAGGCCTGACTCCATTAAGTAAGGCAATAGAATCTAAGCTGTCCACCACTATAAAGAGGGAGGATAGGGTTGGGATTGCTGAATGTGGGCTTGCTACTAGCGCCCTTAACCTGAGGCCTTAAGATCACATTCGACGAGAAAGGGCAAGAATCCAAGAATGAGGTCACGCCTGGTGTTTAAACATCCTTCTAGTTTTATTCTGAAACGGACAGTAACGTAAAAATCCTGGTCATAACAATTCTGAAAAGTCTTACTCCCGACAGGAAGCTAATTTCAAAGGGTGCTCGTAGATTAGGATTGGGACATTGTTTCACTTTCACAGGTAGCTCCTTCCCCGCAACAGACCTTATACTTAGTAGAAAAAGAAAATAGAAACTAACAGAGAGACACAACACAACAGATGGACAGAGAGAGAGAGAGAGAAAGGGACAAAGTTTTATTGATTTGGAGAGTCAGAACAAGTTAGAGCAGGATGCAGAGTGAGGGCTCACAGATTGACTAGCATGTCCAGGCTGTTTTCAATCCTTCCATGTGGGCTGAAAAATCTATACTATTTGGATTTTTCACCATGTTCTGCTTGAAGTCTTGCATGGAGCTGCATCAGATTGTGCTTTTTTCGAAAGTTCCATTGTTTCTCATATCTCGAGTATTTGAAAGATGATGATAAAAGCTCCTATCATTCCTATGCAATATAAGACATTCTGGTCCTTGTTAAACCTCTCCATAAACCAGAAACTGTGATAAGCAGAAACCTTTTTGCTGACAAGCAATATTCAGGATTTGCAGCTATTGGTTGATATATGTGCGATGACCTAACAGTCATATCAGTTGGCAAAAGAAGAATTTAGAATTGTTGAATTGTTCATATATTTTACATACTGATTCCTTGAATTAATAATCAATAAATGCAAACTCCACACAGACAGTCACTCAAGGCTGGATCAAACCATGTCCCTGGAGTTGTGAGGCAGAAGTGCTAACTACTGAGCCACCATGCCGCTCCAAGATTCTTGCGACCATGATAAGTAATTTAATTAGGAACAATGGAAGGTTTTGATACAGCATGAAAGCCTGTTCATTAGCTTGCACTGGAGGTTTTAGAACCATTTTATAGAAACCTAACCTATCCCCATTCTCAATTTGATTGCAGAATGCCCCAAAATAACACTTCATTGCAGCATCCAATTAATTCTATGTTGCATTGGTCTCCATGTAAATGTTTTCAATTGAATTAGATATTTTCTGCCGCAAAACTGCTGAAGTGCTTGAGCTATGGCTTTCAAATTAATTCCAAATTATTTATTTTGTATGTTGTCATTATTTAATCATTATAAAGCAAAAGCTGAGATGGTTACAGGTATCTCTCAGCATGTTATTTCTCTTAACTTATCAAAGTACTCTTAACTATGGATGAACAATTGCATTGTACTAAATGCAATATTACAACTTTGTTTGTGTACACTATACTACTATCAATAAAATCAAAAATGCTATTCGTACTTTCTATTTTTTTCCTGTCTGCACTTGCATTTTCAACAAATTACATGTTATTTCCTCTATCTATGCCTTATAGCATCTTTTCATTGAGTATATATACCTCCATTCTTTAGTTTTCTTCTCAAATTGCATTATGTCACAACTTCCTGCATGAAGTCTTATCGATCTGCTATCTGTCCATTTAACCTGCTTGTACTTTCCTGAAATCTTTCACAGTTTCCTGCCACATTATCAAGCACTCTAGTTGTGTGAAATTAACAGGTGTTATGCTATATGAAGGGAATTGAATAACTACTTGAAGCAAACATTTCAAAGGGCTATGTGATGCAAAAGGATCGTCACAGGAAATAGTATGGGAATGGGAGGAGAAGCAATTGCATGTGATTCTCAGATCATGATAAATGACTATGGAATCAGGAGAATGTATCTCCAGCTAACTGGAACAGCAAGTAAATGGAGGAAGATGGTGTGACCAATTATATCAAAAGCTGGAGACAAGTCTAGAAAGATGAGGGACAATAGTTTGTGCCGTTGCAGACAAGACATGGGAGCATGGGTTGCATTTGGTGCAAATACCGGGGCCTAGGTTTGGGGTGCCTAGATTTGGGCAACAGCAGCCCTCTCTCAAATGGCTACTTTATGCCCCAAGAATAGTAAATACTATTGTCTTTGCTTCTTCATAGCTCCTAAACAAGGCATCTTAATAAGCTGCCTCCAGGGTGATCAACCTGAGTGCACCAATGCCAATGAAACCTCCTCTGCCAGACTTTGCTGTGTGCAGAGCCCAAAAACAGCTCAGATGAAGACGATTCAAAGTCACAACTGCTCTGTGCCAATGCCACAACACGGCAGATGATACAGTACATAAAAAATTGCATGGCCTCCCCAGTACTAATCTTCTCATGTACCAAGAGGTCACAAATAGCAACAATTTATCTCCCCACCACTCTACACCACCCTACCCTAGCCCAAAATTAAACCTTTGTTTTAGCACAATTGGTTGCAGAAACAAAATTAAAAACAATCAATCAGTTTGAATCCATTGAAATGGAGAAAAATCAGCTTGAATCTCCAAACAAATGATATTTGATGATGAGAAGAAATTGAAAGGAAATAATTGTTTCAATATTTAAAAGTTATTGACAAATATTTAACTTAACTATTAAAGTAGCTTTTTTATTATATTCTATTACAACACTATTATACTATGAGGTTGCAAAATGCCAGCAGTTGACATTTGTGTGTAAGTACTTTGAATAAAGTGCTGGAGAAAGTAGGAAAGGAGGTGTTTTGAGACTGAGAACTAAAAATTTAAACAGATTCTTGCACAAGCTACATGGAAGGTAAAAAGATTGGTTACTGTATTCACAAAGCTTACACTCAATGTTACAGTTCAGGTAGAATAGTTTCCAAGCACCAGTACTTTAAGTAGAGTCAGAATCTGAAAGTGGCTCTCGCCCACAGTTATTTTCTAAGTCTGGAAAGGAAGAACATCCCAGGTTGAAAGGCAGCCTGCCTCTAACTCCAGCTCTTATATGAATTCTATCGAGGTTTGCTCAGCATGTGCGCCACCAGGGATAAACACAAGGTTTTTGTTAGCTAAACCCAGTCCCTTAGCTCTGTCCCACAACCTATCACGTTCCCGAGTCAGTAAACTTAAAGGCAAAATGGTTTTATTGATTTGCTCTAGTCATTGACATTTTTAATGATCATTTTTATCAATGACTCAGTTTTGAAAAGTTATGAATTTATTGTTTTGTTCAGGAAGTTTATACGTTTTCTTCGAACCCTAAGCCTTTTGTTTTTGAAATTCCTGTTTATTTTTAAATAACTGCCAAACCAAATGTGAGGCAGTTGCTGCTGCATTTCTTGCTGAAGGGGAATGAAAAATTCGCAAGATCTCTTGATTGCTTACAACAAGGCCGATGACACAGAGGACTGGAAAAAAGGGCTTACTTTTGCTTCAAGTAAAACAGAATATTTTGGGAATGCTCAGCACAGCTAGCAGCACCCATACAGAGAGAGAGTGGTCAGTGACCCTCTGTCAGAAAAAGTGCAGGCTGTGGGCCTAAAGTGCTTCTCTCTCCCCTGATGCTGCCAGGCCTGGTGAATATTTCCAATATTGCCTGTTTATATTTCAAATTTCCAACAACTATAACTCTCCTATTGTATTCTTAATGCTGGCATTTGTGAATGTGGTCAGTTTTAGTTAAGATGAGGATGTTGGACTATAACCCATTGTTGTGTGATTTTTAACTTAGTTTTAGTTGCAAGTGTAAATATGGTTATCATTCAATGCAAGGTGAAAGCTAAATCTCACTTCTATGAATAAAAATAACACATTATTGCAAATGAACTGGTTGGTGCTAACTTAGTGGATGATTTTACCCTTTGTAAACTAGGAATTCGAACCAGGAGATGTGTCAATAGAATATGTCTCTGTGCGTTTAATGTATTCTTATTTGCCCAAAGGCTTATTGTTTGCAATGTTTGCAAGTTTCAAGTCTTCTAGATGTTTTCGTCTGGATTTTGTACAAAGTGAGGCTCAAAAAAGCAAAGTCAATTACATAATATGAACAGACACATTGTGTGCAATTGTTAGGTAAAGCCATGATTGCAAAATGAAATTGAAGATTGAAATTTACAGTTTTTATGGACTTTAGAAATGAAAGCATAGCAAAATGTGATATAGATTTCTATATGTTCAGCCACTTAACATATACCACAGATAATTATGTTTTTATTGAGAAAGATATTTGGAAGCTTATTAACAACAATTATGCACATTAATTTGACATCTCAGACTCAGTCTGGAATATATGGTTTCTTAGATTACTATTATATTATGTACATATTTGACTAACTACGAACAGATTGATTGCCTGTCCAACTAACTCCTGACTGATTGTCTGCTAACTGTACAGAAAGAAAGATGGAGACCTGATCCTGTAACATCACATGACATTGCCATCTAGTTGTTTTAAAGGTATTGTGACTTTCTGAGCTCTGCAAAAACAAGAAAATTGTGTATAAAATGGAAGAAGTTTTTTTTAGAATGGCTTTTGAGGTACAAGAGATTACAGAAAAGTTGGGCTCGTACTCATTAGAGTTAAGACATCTAATAGGATTTGATAAATGTATATAAAATTATGAATTGTTTGATTAAATAAATGGTAACTGTTTCAAACAGTTGCAGGATCAATAGTTAGATGTCTAATTTAAGTTAATTTAGTTTGATTGGCAAAAGAACTTGAGGTGGCAGAAGGCAAAACATTTCTATAAAGATTGGTTAGGATTTGGAATGCCACGCCCTTCCTGATTAAAGTTAGTGTTAAAATAATCGGATAAATATAAAAGCATAACTGAGAATAGACAGGTCGGGTACATGAGGTTCAGCGGTCTAATTGAATTTCACTATGAAAGAACTGGCACAGACTTCATGGGCTGAATGATCTCATTTTGTGCTGTTCTATTCTATTCTCTGAGTAGGCTGACTACTTCAGTTGGCTAGAAGTTGGTTTGAAAAGCAGAATGATGCCAACAGCTTGGGTTCTGTTCCTACAATGGCTGAGGTTACCATGAAGAACTCTCCTTCTCAACCTGTCTCCTCACTTAAGGCACAGTGACCCTCAGGTTAAACTCACCACCAGTTGCCTCTCTCCAATGAAAGAGCAGCCCTGGTAACTTTATTCCATTTTATGATGTTTTTGCATAGGTAAGTGTTGAAAGTTTTGCTGGATTGAATTTCTATTTGTAAGCAGACCAGAAACAGGAAGAGTGTCAGTGAGTGACTTCTATCCCTGACCCTGGTTACAAACACAGTAACTATCATGACCAAGGATCATAACCACGGATCAGCTCAGGACAAATCAAACTTTAATTATGACATTAATTTTTTAAAAATAAAAGGCATACAGTCAAACATTGACTATGGATTGAAACTTAGTGGCTGGCTAGAGGGGGACACCCTGGAATATCACATCTGACAAGGTGCCAAAGAGGCTTCAAAAAGCAAACATGCACTATAAATCAAAACTGTAATCTTCTGGGTGTATCTAATTTTGTAAGCATGTTCGTCAGAAAACAAATCAATCCAGGCGAGAGATATATTTTAATTTTTCCACTTTCAAGAATACACAGCGACTCGGGTTAAAAACACTCTTCAAGCATTGTCACAGCTCTGAGAATAGTTATTCTAAACATTCTTGCACAACATGAAAATAATACAGTAAAGTTTTCTATCATTGATTTTGAGGTGCCTGTTTTGGACTGGGGTGGACAAAGTTAAAAATCACACAACACCGGGTCATAGTCCAACAGGCTTATTTGCAGGTACAAGCTTTCAGAGCGCTGCTTCACCTGACAAAGGAGCAGCATTCCGAAAGCTTGTACTTCCAAATAAACCAATTGGACTGCAACCTGGTGTTGTGTGATTTTTAACTTTTTCTATCTCTCTGTGCAGTCACTGCTTAAAGAGATAGGTCAAGGAAATTTCAAACAATCTAGAATTCAAGAATCTCTAAGTTGACTGTTCAATTACAATACCAATTTAACAGGTGACACCCAGAACAAAGTGGACTGAAGTTCAGGGTAGGATGAATAAGGAACAGTTCAGTCTTCTTCACCAATGGGCTTGACAATTTGGGGTCTTTCAACAGGGACTGTGCTAAACTTGGGGACATTGTGCAGGATCTTGTCCTAACAGTTGTATATCATTTGTTCTTAAAATTAGCTTAAATGTTGGAGGCACATTGAACAGTCAATCTTCTGATGCAGAAGTGAAGATGTTATTAATTGAGCTAAGCGATGTCAACTATTTACATAATATTTCTGAGTAGTCCTGAAAACTCAATCCTGAATATCCAAATTTTATGTACTAAATCTTTCACATTCAGGAATGAGCAACAGGAAGCCATTGTCCCTGGTGCAATATCTTATAAAGCTTTAGATGCTAACACTGATCTGAGGATCAGCTTTCACAATATCCATTCCTAGACTCCCTTGGGGTCAGATTAATGGAGCATTCATAACCCCTCGGTGAGACGGCCCACTTAAATCTTTGCTGAGAACTGGGGAACATCAACACATGCAAAACTAATGGGTTTACGTGTGAAAACAACACCTGAGCCATACTATGCTGAACTGATTAAATATACCTTCAAAGCATCAATCGAATATTCCAACAATATTATGTTAGCATCTAAAAATAGAGCAGGGTCACGCTGCTTATTATGTTTTTATGTGCTAATGAAATAAGTAACTGAGTACACTCCCCTGTTCTAATTTCATACAGTTCTGACAGGGGAATTTAAGTCATCATGTTCAGAGGATTAAAGGAATGTAATGAATTATAATGAATTACTTCTTTCTATTTGTAAATGAGTTCTTAATATCAGTTTCAAAGTACTAATAAAACAATGTGACTGGCTACATAGCTAGATAGCAACACATTATAATGAAGATAAATGTTGCTACAAGGATGATTGCTAAGTTAATTTTGTAGTTTTGCTTTGTATTTCTGTAAAAAGTCAAATTTACCACAGCATTTATATCATATAATGACAGCATTTATTGTATATTGTAAGAGTCTGTAGATTAACATATATTCTTGCAGGAATCCAAACAAAATATTCTAGTTATTCTAAATATCTTGACAGCCAAGACTGCGAGCTGCCTTATTTGAACTCCTAGTTATGGGGTCAATGAATTTGTATATCTTTTTACATGAGACATAAACATTTATGATGAAAAGAGGTGGCTTAATTCTATTAGCTAACACCAACAATACAAGTGTTTCTTTGCTAAAGAGTGCATGCTGATAGAGATCTTATTCCCTGACCTTTATTGATGGCTGGTTGTGTAGATTGTGGAAGTGCTAGCTGCAGATAGCCACTCTGAAGTTCTAAATAATTAATTATTGATCAATGAATAGAGCAGCATGTATTCATTTCTCTTTGCTACCCCCCCCCCCCCCCCCAACCCCAACCAAAAAAAGTTTAATGTTCATTAATGTCTATTATGTTTGCTACCACTAGGAGCTGAGAAAGTGTAGTAGATTAAGCAAGAATTATTGCTAATTATTTCCAATCCCCAGGAAAAGTGCATTCATTGTCATTGAACTGCTACGTCACACCGGTGTGGCAACATGTTTTTATTTTGTCTTTTTTGCAGAAATAAAAAGGAAAACTACAAAATTAACTTGGCAGCCATCCTTCTCGCAACATTTATCTTCATGATAATGTTTTTCTATCTAGCAATGTAGTCAGGCACAACATTGTTTTTATTAGTACTTTGAAACTGATATCATCTTAAGAACTCACATTTATAAATAGAAAGAAGCAATTTTTATAATTCATTGCATTCTTTTAACCCTTTGAACATGAATACTTGAATTTCCCCTGTCAGAACTGAATATTGTGAAATGAGAAAAGGGAAAGTGTACTTAATTACTTATTTTATTAGCAAACAAAAAAAAATGATCCTACTTTATATTTTCAAGTTAGCAATAATATTGTTACAATAGTCAATGGATGCTTCAAAGATGTATGTAAATTGTCCAGCATAGTACGGCTCAAGTGCTTTTTTCACATGTTTAAACTGCTCCCAAAATTTCACAAGTCACTCAACAAAGCTGCCACTTTCAATCAGTCAATGTGGGCTTCAGCAACATGTTCTCTTTCTGACTTATCCAATGCTGTTCAGTCTGCAGTCCTTTCCCAAAAGAAAAACAGCTAATGCTAAAATTTTATGATTTCTTATCCCCTATTTGCATGTGTTTACCAGTGGACAAACGAAAATGCTTTTGAGGTCATTTCTTCCTATATGCTTAAGTGGTCATTGGTTTGTTGCTAGTTTGTAAATATCAAAAAGGAATGTCAAATGTCCGATTTGTGTAACCATTCATCTTCAAAACTACAGTAAGTACGGCAAGCAAAGAAAGATCAATTCACATCGCTAGGCAGATTGCTCAGGAGAATTTCTGCTTTACGAGGTGACATATTTTTGAAAGGTATTATACAGGATGGAAAAGAACTCTGCCATGCAGAAATGCTGCTTTTACAATATGAGCCATTCAGTGCATGTTGAATACTGTAAGTTGCAATGACCTTCAGTGATATGTATGTATAGATTATCAAATCTCATGGCTAGGGTAACAGACCGTGAACATGGTTCAATACCATTTTGGCTTTGTACTGCAGATAATAATCATCATAACCCCTTTTTCCCGTCAAGGTCAGAAACTGACTAGAAATACTGCATTTGTTCTATAACATTCTAACATAGCAAACCTTGTTTGGATGTCCTATGTCACAGTTGGTAGCATCCCTGCCTGTGAGACAGAAGCTCTGAGTTCAAGTGCCTAGTCCATGGCTTGATAGCCCAGGCTGGTGATTTTTTAGTGGGACTGAGCAGATTGACAATCAAACTGCAAATTCTTCCAGGAATCAAGAAAAGACTCTTCTGGAACTGACCAAAAGGAGGGGTGGAAAACCCATGGATCAAAAATATTAACTACAAGTACAAAGCAACAATTTCTGAATGTATTAGTTATGATTGGATTTTTTCAAAGAAGAGCTAATTTTTTAGGAACTAGCTATTTATGAAAAAGATGGTTTTTTTTTGAAAGTGAGTAATGAATGGATACCAAAGTGTTAATAAGGGTAAAGTGCAGAGTCAAGAAGGGACAGATGCGCAGATTAAAAAAAAGGTTTCAGCTCTTGATGTCAAAAGTCCATTGGGAATGTTGGCTCCAGCCAGGGAAATGAAGGAAAAGATGGCTAGGTAGATTGGTTACATAGTTGAGAGAGCTGACCCCCTCACAGTGCTAAGGGATATAAGTGATGAAGACAAAAGACCAAGGGTAGAACTTTGGAATTCATCAGAATGCTGAGAGAAACTGACTTAAATAATATAACCAATGTAGTCCAATAAGAATGAGCTGTGCCAGATGAAAACAATACACTAAAGCTGAAGAATTTTGGTAGCAAGCAGAGTTAAAGGCAGTAAAACTAAATCAGCCTACCCTACCCAAAACATATTTTTATCCTGCTACAATTTCTGGGAGTCTAGTCTCCTTTGAAGTACTGGGAATTTTGGACTGCTGTGTCATTATGGCTCTGCTGATTTGTTGGATCATGCCATATCCATAACTCTGCTCTGCCATATTACAAATTTAAGGTAATTTGCTCCAAATCTCTGACTGAGACCTGTATCTGATACTTGCTGATACTTGCGAACCGTATTCTCTGCTGAACACTTTTGTTCAACTACCTAATCTCTTTTACTGAGTTCTGTGACTTTTCTTGTCCTCTGATACGGCTCCGCACCAATTTCTATGTGAGTTCTGAATTCTGCTGGCTTCTATTCTGCTTTGGGTATTGGCAAATGATATACGCGCCATTACTATTTGATTTCACTGCTGGATCTGCCTTGTCATCCTCTTCAGAACTTCTCCATCACCATTTATTTAATGGGATTGAACTTAAACTTTTAGCATTTTTTGTTTATCACTGTCCTTCAAATCCTGCTCAGGTCATCTTTTTTTATCTGCACTGATCCCTTGGATTTACAAAATGCCGCTTCCCAGGTCTCTGCCATTTGCAACTCCTGGTTTCCAAGTACTACTTCCATACCATTCCATTGTTCATTGTCTCTCTTCTATTTGTCCACTGGATCTGTTGCCATGTCGTCCAATAACTGAAGCCATGATATAATTCTGCTGGTCTTGGTGTTGACATTTCTAAGCTGCTGTTTCAATTTCCACTCCTCCTTAATTCCCTCAACAACTGAACCAATTCTTATTAGTGCTTCCATTGATATTCTACTCTTCTGTCTACTTCCAGATCCACCATTTTGTCATTATTGACTCTAAATACTTGCTGCAAACTCTATCCCACTAATTTTGGATTATTTGTATGATGGATCCTCACCACGCTCATCTTGGTAAATGATACATCTGGTAGATTTGCTGCCACTGTCTATTGTTCTGGTAGGGTTCTACATGGATCTGCTTGGTCTCGTGTGGTAGTGGAAAGCCATTTGATAGTCCAATGAGAAGAGATTAGATTAGATTAGATTAGATTACTTACAGTGTGGAAACAGGCCCTTCGGCCCAACAAGTCCACACCGACCCGCCGAAGCGCACCCACCCAGACCCATTCCCCTACATTTACCCCTTACCTAACACTACAGGCAATTTAGCGTGGCCAATTCACCTGACCTGCACATTTTTGGAGTGTGGGAGGAAACCGGAGCACCCGGAGGAAACCCACGCAGACACGGGGAGAATGTGCAAACTCCACACAGTCAGTCGCCTGAGGCGGGAATTGAACCCGGATCTCTGGCGCTGTGAGGCAGCAGTGCTAACCACTGTGCCACCGTGCCGCCCACTGTGCCTTAAACAAGTTTTATTTTAAAGCATTATATGAGTAAGGTAAAACTTACATTGCAATGATAGCCATTGCTACTCAGACTATGAGTGATGCCTCAAACTTAGGTCTTGCTCCTTCTCCCAACTGTTCCCACATATGACTGTTCTCCACCTGAGTCAAAATGACATCATCATGTTTGATGGCACTTTATGTATTCCTCAGCATTGCCCCTTTCAGAAACTTAAAGCCTTCTTTCAATCTAGCCTACTGTGTTTTAGCTCATAACACAATCTTTCTCACATTGGTGAGATCAAATATAGACAAGTATGACTATTGTGCAAAACACCTCTGCTTTGCCCAAAAGAATGACCCCTACCACCCAGCTGCTTGCCATTTCAAGAAATTATCTTGCTCCCATTTTAACGTTTCTGTGCTGGGTCTGCTACAATTTTCCAATGAATCTCAATATAAGTTTGAGGAAAAACATTTCATTTACTGCTTAGCTATTTTACAACCTTGAGTTTCAATTTCAAAATATAACCTCTAACCTCCATTTTAATTACAAGCCCTCCCACGTGTTCTCAATCCCAGCTGCAATGGTCATGTCTTGTTTGTGCCTTGTTGACTTCACTATCACATGGGATCCATTTTGCATTTTCACACTTGTTATTTATATTTATTTTGCATCTCAGTTCCTCCTTTAGCAACATTAGCACACACTTTGTCTTTTGCTTTGGGCTGCCTAATCATCTGCACCATTTGCTCCTCCAACCTCTGTCAACAGCATAGAAAATAATATTTTCCAACCCCTTTCAGTTTTCTGAAAAAATGTCATATCTCTTTTCAGATCGATAGTGAAGTCTGCTTCTCTCGCCACAGATGCTTTGAAACCTGTTGAGTTTCTCCAGCACTTTCAGTTTTTATTTCAGACTTCTAAGTCTGTAGTAATTTGCTTTTGTACATGGATTATTTCACCTTGTCTCCCCTTTGTTTTCTTGCTATACCTATAGCGCACAACATTTGTTTTAGTTATATTTCTGTGTGTGCTCTGGTATTTCTGGACACGAACCCACTCCTACTATTCTTTATTTTTAAAGCCAGCATTTCTCTTTTACTTTCTCTCCCCTCCTTCTCTTCACCCATCAATGTACCTTTTATTTCATTCTCATTTACTCATTTACTCATTTACTTCATCCCTGATTGCCATCTCCACCAATCACTACTCTTCTGTTTTCCTTCTTTGCTGCTGCTGCCTTCCAAGTCTGTATCACCTCAATAAATCTATGGTAACCCCTTTTTCTGTCTTGACATTGTCCAAAGTCACCAAACCTCTCCATGAAATGACGTTAACCAGCCTGTTATTCTTTCTCAACTGCCTTCCACTCAGCACTCTAAGCTAACCTCACCAGTCTATCCATTTTGTCTATTCCTCTGGACTCTCCCATCAAATTGACAATCACCACTAGTCTCTGCATTTCACTCCAAAGTATTAATTTGTTCCCATGTTATCCATCTGTTCCCTTCCTGACCAAAACCATATTATGGATGATCTTACTAGTAACTTAAATTTACTTGAAATTCATTTTAAATGGGGAAACACCATAATGGTAGCTTTGGTTCTGAGGTATAAAATACATTGCTTAGCCGTTCATGGCTTCTAGCCCCATTTGACTGTGTTCAGCTTTTTATAAATGTCTTGCTATTTCTTCCTTAATAACTTATTACAACATTTACCCAGCAAGGGATACCAGGCTAACTGACCTACAGTTTATTGCTTTCTGTCTCTCTCCCTTTATGAATAGCGGTATCACATTTGTGGTTCACCAACCCTGGAGCTTCCTAGAATTCAGTGAATACTGAAATATTTCCATTATCTTTGCACCCCTTTCTTTAAAACTCTTGGATATTGGTCATCAGATCCTGACAACTTGTTTGCCTTTAGTCCCATTGGTTTATCAAATACTTTGCCCCTTGTGATAGAGACTCTTTATTACAAGAGCTTTCCACCCATTAGCACCTTGCTTATCTGATATATGTGAGAGGTTTATAATGACCTCTACTATGAAGACTGGTGCAAAATATTGGTTTAAAGTATCTGCTATTTCTCCATTCCCCTGATATCAATTTCCCAGTTGCTATGTTTTCTTTTTGTATTCCTGAAGAAGGTCTTGCTGTTTTTTATTATATTTTTGTTTCTTGCCAGTTTAGACTTGTAATCAGTTTAGTGTCTTTACATTAACTTTTTTTGTCATCTGTTGTTTCTAAAGAAAATCCTGTTCCAAAAATTCTAATCTTAGTATTTACTGCTTTATATGCTACAATGTTTGATTGGATACTCTCCATTATCACGTCTGTTAACCATGGGTGGTTCATCCTTCTCATTTATTCTTCTTTTTGACTGGAATAAACCTATGCTCAACATTAAGAAATATCTGCTTAAATGTCTGCCACTGCTCATCTACTGTACCTACACTCAGTCTTTTTACAGCCCACTTGAGACAATTCTTTCTTCAAGCCTTAGCAACTGCCTTTATTGAAGTTGAGGACATTGATTTGAAACCTAAGTTGTTCTCCCTCAAAGTGAATTTGAAATTCTATTATGTAGTGATCACTACTGCCTTCAGAATCCTTAACTACAAGATTGCTTATAAATTGTACCTCATTACACATTATTAGATCAAAAATAGCCGATTCTTGGTTCAGTCATGTAACATGTAGCTTTAAGAAACAAATCCAGATGCACTCTACAAGCTTTTCTTCCATGTTATCCTTGCCCATGTGATTTTGCCAGCCAATATGCAGATTAAAATTATCCATGACATTGGTAGTGTTCTTCTTACATGCCTCTGTTATTTCCTAATTTATATGTCACCCTAAAGAGAGGCAACTTTTCAGAAGTTTGTGGATAAGGGGCGGCACGGTGGCTCTGTGGTTAGCACTGCTGCCTCACAGCACCAGGGTCTCAGGTTCAATTCTCAGCCTTGGGTAACTGTCTGTGTGGAGTTTGCATGTTCTCCCTGTGTCTGCATGGGTTTCCTCTGTGTGCTCTGGTTTCCTCCCACAGTCCAAACATGTGCAGGTCAGGTGAATTGGCCATGCTAAATTGGCCATAGTGTTAGGGGCATTGGTCAGAGGGAAATGGGTCTGGGTAGGTTACTCTTCAGAGGGTTGGTGTGGACTGGTTGGGCCGAAGGGCCTGTTTCCACACTGTAGGGAACCTAATCTAAAAACTCTCACCCATGACTTCTTTCCGTTCTATTCCCTGTTTCCATCAAAACTGATTCCATATCACAATCCATTGCACCTATAACACTATTCTCTACCTTGTTGAATACTCCTTTATTAACAATGCCAACCCATCTCCTTTTCCTTTCTGTCTATTCTTCTGGAATGTTAAATCTGCTTGAATATTGAGTGTTCAGTCTTGGTCACACTGCAAGCACATCTCTATTATAGCTGTTAAATCAATATTGATTTGTTTCTATCTTCTCTCTTTGATTGGTCTCTCTGGTCACAAATGCTGTGTGCATTCACAAAGCCAGCATTAAGCTCTGATTTTCTTTTAACATTATTGCTTATTTTGGCTCTAATCTCTGCTGCACTCTTTTGATTACATTTTCTGCCCCTTCTTGTCCTCTCCCTAATTATTGTTTGTCTCTTCACTACCTTGCACCTCTGCTTTTTAGTTTCATTTTTGATTTTTTTAAATTATTCTTTAACTGAACCCTGCCCTTCTCCCTTGGCACCAGGTAGACAATACAATCTTCAGATCTCTCTGTTTTTGTTGCGGTGAATAATGTGTATTGCCAAAATATGGTATCTCCTATCACTACTACAGTTCTCTTTTCTCCTCCAGCTTGAATAATACCTTGCATTATGGTGCTTTGGTCAATTTGTTTACCCTCCCTGTGCCCTCGACCACAGTGGCCTTATATCTGTTGGGCAAAGACTGTCTTCTCTACGTTCATAACATCAGCCACTTCGATTGTCGTACCTATTAACAAAATAGTCGTGCCTTTGTGAGCTCCAGACTCTTACTGCATTGCTGCTTTTGTCAACCTTGCATTATTTACATCTCATCTGCCAAAATTATGTTCCAACAAGACCCACTCATGCACTCACCTTGTCTTCCATGGACTTCTGGTCTTTCAAGTATGAAAATCTTTCTTCTAGAGTTTAAATCTTGCTCTGATCTGACATCTTATTCATTTTTATCTTTATAGCTCGCACCCTGATAACCTCCCCCAATTCTGTGACTGTTGTCTTGTGTAAATTTCTTTTCTTACCCCGCTCTCCAGCCCATTATTAGAAGCTTTGCTTTCAGCAAGTTGGCAACATACTCCTCGTCCCTTATCCTAATCTGCTTCCTTTGTTTGATGTCAGTTTTCTTATGCTGTTGGGACTTTTATAATGCCTTAGATTGATTTTCCTTATCAAAGGTATTAAATAAATGCAATTTTTCCTCATCCTCCTCACTTTACTTTACAATACATTTTTAAAAAGTCCTATTTAGTTCTTTCCTATTCACTCCACAAATATATTCTTACCTATAATGCCTTCCAGGCAACGCAGAAATATTATGTCCGTGCCATGTAGTAAAGCATGTTCACAAACCTCTACAAGAGTACTCTCTGCACACACAACTTCAGTGCAACCAAATCTTTAATCTAAAACCATGTTTTGCTTTAAAGTCTATTATTTGTTTCCCTTTGGTGACAGCAGGTAATGAATTTGTTCTTTATCCTAACCCTGTGTAGGTACTACTTGATTGGTAGGAGCTACGTGATTTGGCTGCTGTGTGCTCTTGCAAGCCTCATAGCATTAAGGTGACTCTCCCTTCCCAGTAGCTGCTGTGACTTGTGATGACTGACAACCAGGAATTATGTGCTTTTTAACTGAATTACAAGTGATGCAGGGCATTGATAGGAGAGCTGTTTGCAGGTACATTGGATTCCTGAGAAACTGCATCTCAGCTTTGCCCATTCTTGCATACCTATGCTGCTGGGCCCCGCCCCTCCATGACTAGCCAACAAAATGACTGCAATCATGATGGCACAGTGAAATCAGCAAAGCAGTATCTGATTGTTCTTTCTAATCTTCACCAGGTCTGTTGAAATTGAATATTTGTTACACTAAAGGCACTATAGTGGCTAGCTAAGCAACTTTGGGATAGGTTCTAAGAAATCTTGCAAATCTGGCAAGTTCCATACAGAACTGTAAATGTGAAACAATGTGAAATATGGACACTTGACTACTATATAGAAACCATTATCTGAGACACATTGTTCAATATAATCTCAAATAACTGCCTAAGTGCTGGGTAATAGTCAAGTCCAATGGCCTCTCCATTCTCTCTTCGAAGCATTTCTAGGACTTCTTCCTTACATGGGTTTAATTGTTCTCATTTTAATATGCCCTCTTATGATTCAATTGCTTCTGTTTATTGTGGGTTCCTTTATTTTGCAACTAGTTTTTCAGCATCTTGGAGAAGCTCTTCTGGTGCAGTAGTAGTTTCCCTACCCCTGAACTGAGAGACCTAAGTTCAAATCCCACCTGCTCCAGGTATGTAATAACATTTGTGAACAGGCTTATTTGGCGAAAAAAGAAAGAAACATGTTAAGATGGAAGTGCTACCTGTGATATGTGTTCTTGTTTTTTTTTAATTACAATATGATTTAGAAACAATGGGTGGATTATTTTCCCCTTCTGAGTGTGGTCAGAGTAATGGGCAGGACAGATTCTCAATTTCAAGTAATGTGTTCCTGATTTTTCCCTCAGGTTTTAAATGTTGATATCAGAATCTAACTACTGAGTGAGTATTATCTTATTTCCATGCATTTGCACCTCATTAAATACTTATTCACTTTATTTGTAAGCCACTTCAATTTTTTCTTTCCACCATTGGGAAACCAGGTGGCATGACATTCAGACATATAAATCAGAGCTGGTATTTGACTGCTACAGCTCATTGAATGGCTATGGCAATCATCATGCAAGTGTTTCATCTTAAACAGTGTTCCTGCATGCTCCCTGGCCACTTATCTCCTGACCCTTTGTCCATGCAAGCTAGCAATGGCAGACACGTCATCAACATAACTCTGCATTGGCATCTCCAGTGGATGCTTTTCGCTGACATCAACACGTGTCTAAGGTGCTTACCTTGCTTTCTTTGTGCTCATTTACTCTAGCACTTACTCAGAGGCTCTCAGGCTCTTTCCCTCTTTCCCCTAAATATGTTTTCTTAGTGCATATGGACATACAGGATGCCTACCTCTGGTACTTGCATTGCTTCTTAGTGCAGAAGGAGTGATGAGCAATAGGTGACAATGAAAGCACTACGGTTAATCTTTCAGTCAGATGGAGGAGTGGTCATGCTGTGTTGCATCAACATTAAGCCTGCAGAATGCATGAGCAGTTTGCATGACAATCAAACTGCACGTGGTTCAAGTGATTGCAGTAATTATGTCTCACTGATTCTATATTGCTTCAATTCAATCCAGTTCATTTGGTTTCAATTTACGCTTCATCAGTAGATCATTCATTGTCCAGGAATACACAGTAAAAATTATGGTCTCAAGTACTGTAATTGTGAGCTTTACAATGTGCACACCAAACGCCTCCTCACATGGCAGCTAACAGTTGTCATGAGAACAAGGAGCTTAAGAGTAAAACTTGAATTTCCCATTTCATCTTCACATTCCATGGGAAGTTCTGGAAGACAACACTTTGCAGCTGTTAGATTCTGACACTTAAATGTAAGCATAAAATGACATCAGTTATGATATGGAAGGGAGCATTTTCTTTTGTGGTGAAGGAAGGACAGTTACCATTATGTTTGGAGGATGTAGAAGAGAAGCTTCATGGTGGCTTACTGACAGAATTCTACTCTCAGCATAGCATGAAAACTTTGGAGTTTTGACAATCACCTCCTTGAAAAGTCTTCATTCCACACTGTATGAGGACATAACATTATGCTTCATCGTGATGAAAGTGAAGGCTCAGAAATCCCTACAATAATATTGTGTTATCTTTTGGACATTCAACATAGATCATCTACTCTCAGAGCTCATATGGAGAATACTATCACTGAAGTCTTTGTGACCTTGGTGCAACTCCAAAGACAACATGGAAGGAGACACTGATTACAACTTTGCAAGCAAGAAGAGCAAGAGCAGCAATCCTCAATGGCTGTTGCATAGCCTCCACATGCAAGAGAAGATGCACCAAGAAAGTGGAAGAAGAGAATGATCAGACCCAGATCTCAAGGCTTCACTGTCATTTTCTTCAACACAATAAAGGACTGCGCAGACTCCAATTAAGGATGTCATGCTCAATCATCTCTTAATGATGTAACCTGCTGGAGCAGGAACTTGTGCTCAGGGGCCATTCCTTTCCAATGGTCACAGATGTTCTGATATTTTCTGCCACTGGCTTGATTCAAGGAGTGACTGGGCACCCGAGTATCACCTCCCATTTCATAACCCATAAATGTATCTGGGATATTACTGATGCACAGTTCTTCATATTGTCAATGAGATTCAAACAGCTCGGGTGTGGGATCTACAACCATTTTTGGCTTCCCCAAGATATATGGTACCATAGAATGTACCAACATTGTTTTGAAGGTAGCCTATCATTAACCTCCAGCGTTGTCAATAGAAAAGGCTTCCATTCCATCACTGTCCAAATTATATGTGAAGTTGCGTGACAAACTTTGGAGGTCTGTGCCAAATATCCCGGAAGCTGCCATGACTCTTACATACTGGAGAACTCACAGTTTTCTTCCTATTGCAAGAACCTTAGGCCATACTCAGATGATTGCTGGGAGACAAAAGTTACATCCTCTAAACATGGCTCATGAAATCTTTATGGAACTCTCAGACTGATAAAGAATGAAGGTACAACACTCTTCATGCTTCTACCAAGGCCATGGTGCAATGAACCACGAATCTCCAGGAGATGAAGTTTTAATGCCATGACCTCTCGAGTAGGTCTGTGCAGTATAGACTAGAAACGGTGCCCCACATCACTGTGGCATGCTGTGCTCTTCACAACGAGACGTGGGTAAGGAGGATATCTTGAATGCAGAAAAAATTTGGGAGTGATAGCAATCCACTGAGAATGAAGATGAGGCTAAGAATCAGAATATTGAAAGGAGTGCCATCCAACAAAAGGAAAGAGAGAAATATATTAGAATATCCCAGAAACCAGAGAGAACCTTGCTTGCTGGATGAATGAACTATATTTGGACTGTGTTTAATTATTTCAGATTGTGTGCTAATCTGCCAAGACCCCCTGCACACTCCTCTGCTTCCCCCACTGCCCACCCCCCCATCCCCCCACCATGTGATTTACTTTTGATACCTTCAGGTAATCTCAGTTTAAAGTAGCATAAAATATGTCTATATGGGCATTAGGTTAAAAGCAATAGTGAGAGAGTGCACTAGCAGCTGGTAGATCAGCTCACTTAGTTCTCTTCATATCAGCTATGCAAAAAGCTGATTGGAAAAGACAAGCACATAATTTCACAATATACAAAGCCGCAAGGAGGCTGTTGAAGCTGCTGACTACCCAAACTACCATGAATTAAGTTAAAGGAAAGGCAGCAGAGTTGATGTAGTGAAACAGCAAAACATGAGTGCACACCAGATAAAGGGGAAGACATGCAAGAGATGGGGACAACTGCATAGTTTACAGAAGAAAGGAAATATCCTGCAGTTGGAATACACAATCACTGGGAAAAGATGTGCAGAACAAAGGATTCACCAGAGGTAGGTAAACAAATGAATAAGAAGGACAAAAAAAAATCATAAACTTGAAGGTGATGATGAGTCTGAGAACACCACATCCACAAGAAACACATAACGGCATGATGTGGCTGGATGCACATTTGCTAAAGCAAAAAAACTCAGTTATAAATCTGAGGTTGAAACTTGAAACAGAAGTATAGTGACATCATTCCACTCAGACTGTACCAGAACATTATTCCTGAAAAATATGAAAGAAAATGGTTACACAAAGAAAGACACATTAAAATAAAGCAATGTCATGAAAATGGAAACTGGTGTAACTGAGATTTAAAAGCTAGAAACAACACAGACAAGCAAAGGAAAACATATTAACTGAATGTTCGACATCACTGAAACAGACAGTCTTGCTGTCCTGGGATTGAACTGCTGCAATAGCCTGTAACTGATCTCAGCAAACCATGAGGTAAAGGAGTGTCAGTAAGAGTTGAAGCTAGTGCCTCCATTGAAATTCATCTTCTGATCAGAAGCAAGAAAATGATTATCAGAGTCAAAGAGCATATAAACTGGGTAAATACCATCATTATGAGAGATAATATGCAAAGTCAAATATGGTCAGATATTAAAATTCAAAACACCAATACTATAAGAAATGAAAAGCTCTTGACAGAAAATAATAGCAAGTTAATTTGGAACAAAGGTTTCTAGCAATTCTACAGCATTCAGAAAACTATAGAATACAGTCACTGATCTTAAGATTGAAGGCTGAGCAGGACATAACGCGGCAATTTAAAAAGCAGCATTTGAAAGAGAACCTGTGAGCTATGTGTTGGCAGAAGAGTCATCCAAGTAAAAGATTCTGAACCTCTGGTCAATAGTTCATCAGGATGCCCTGCAAATAGAAAAACTTGAAAAAGATAAGGCTGACAGTGCTGTATGTGGACAGCAGATTAGTGAGCTGCAAATGCAGTTTAACCTGATATAACACATTGAAGAATCATTTACTAGAGACCCAATAACAAACAGCAGGAACCATAGGAACATTTAAAAGAGGAAATATGTGATATAAAATGCCGAGTAGAGCAGGCACAGTAACTCTCCTTAAAACATACCTCCTTGAGCAATATTTTGGCCATCTGAACCAGTATCTCTTTGTGCATTTCACTGACAAACTTTGATTGATACTGATACTCAGAAATGGTTCGAGACATTTTACTACATGCAAGGTATTTTTTATATAAATGCAAGTTGTTGTTGAAGTGAAAACAAGCTAGAAATGAAAACTAGGAGAGATTTAAAACGGACTGCTGACTTGCTATTATCCATTTTACATTATCTTAGAATGTTGAGATCTATTGCATTGACTTTTGAAATAATTTTCCCGCACAGAATGTAGGAACTGCACAACAAAGTCAAGTAGTCTCGCTTCAGCAAGCAGAACAGGCAAGTGCATCAATAAAGGTCAGAGAAGGAGATCTCTATCAGCATCCACTGTTTAGTGAGGAAACACTACTCTTGTTGGTTGCAGCTAATCGAATCCGGCCATCTCTTTTCATCATCATTGTTTATGCCTTGTGTAAAGAGATATGGGACTGGCTTGACCCCATGACGGGATGTTTGGATAAGCCAGCTGGCACTCCTGGCTGTCAACAGAGCCAGAAGTCTGATAGCTTTGATTTTATGATCAGGCCCATCCAATTTATGGATGTAAATTAGTTGAACCTGATTTAAAAGGTTATGAGAGAGCCATAACTCTGGTTGTTGAACACCTTGGCATGTCTTCTTTCATTGCAAGGAGACTGAATGCATAACAAGCAATAAGTAAGATGCCTCTAAGTTTGAACATTTGTGGTTAACACAAACATTTCTCATCCACTTGACAGAGTATTCACTTTTACAGAAACAGGGCAGATGGAATGCCTAGATGAAGCATTTAAATGTGACTTGGAATATCTTGCATGGAGATGTCAATGTTGGTGTATACTGACCATTCAACAAGATCCACATCCATTCAAAATGGACATTCAACAATATTAAGTTGCCTCATAACTAGTGAGTATTTAAAAGAACATAAAAAATAAATGTGGAACTGCTGTTCGAGAGACATTTTGGGGTTTCTTTCTTTCTTCCGCTTATTTCTGCTGGTACTTACATTCACATAAATCTTTGTGCCAATTGTTCTACTTGCTTTTTCTTCTCACTAACACTGAAAAGCCTTTCTTTATTTTACACACAGGTAGGTCTTCTATAAAGCGATGGTTGCATTCTTGTGCAACCCCACATTATAGAAAATTCGTGCTTTAGAAACAACAATTAAAGTGTTGGCAATGTTGTTACGTTACAGCCGACACACTCTTTAAACGTTTATGCTTTAGAAACAGTGTCCCCAATTCGTCAAATGCGTTACAGCGCATTCACGTTAACAAAACGTGCATTATAGTAGAACGACCTGTATTTGGAAGAAAAGGAGGAGCAATGCAAGGATAGCAAGCATATGAGTTATACTGTATTCATTCATTAGAACTTGCAAACCTGTAGCTTCATTCACTTTGGCAGATGATGAGTGCACACAGAGGTTTCTATTCCCAAAGGAAAGTGAGACAACTGAGCCAAAAAGATTGTGAAAGCCTGACTAACAGGAATGTTACAAGCCTCCTCAGGTGAAACTCAGTAATAGTATGCTATCTCTGGCATTGTCTGAAAGAAGGGTATGCCAGAATGATCACGGTATTCTACATACCACCAATCATATCTGCCAACAACTGAGTGGAGCCATCTTCTCAGGGGCCATGACATGAGGCAGGCAGGTACAGAATTAGGCCATGTGCAGTGAGAACACAGAGCAGACACCATGCAGAACTTTTCATTAAGAGTAATGATCTATGCTGTCTTTTTGCATGCATGTTCCAATGTTGAACCAAGGGAACAAAATGTCCCCTTCAGTATCCATCAGACAGGAGGGTAGGGTAGCAAACTGTTCTATCACATGCCTGCACCATAGATTTCCTGCCTCCACAACGTTTTCTTTTGTTTTAAGTTAAAAGCATACCAGACTATTTAAATGTATGCATTGCATGAAGCGTATGAAGTAGGGATTCTTTATTCCACTGGTAATGATTCATTATAAATATTTAATGGAAAAGCATAACTAACAGGGATGGATATTCACTCAATGTTCTAGATTCTCAAGGATACTAGTTGGAGAACTTAACTCCTGATTCCCAGTCAGCCAGTTAACAGTGTTCAGTAGCTCAAGCCCCTGCAGCTAACCTCCCATGACCATGTGACATAGAGCATTTTATTTTCCAGACACTAAGGGCACCTTTCTCATCTTGTGGCTTCTCAAATTCAATAATTTTGCACAGATGGTCCACCTAGGGTTTCCTGCAGCTGTTGATATGATCCATTTCCCAATTCTTTAACCATTGTCAGTACCTCCAGTGTGCACTCTTTCGAGCCTTCCTTGACTCCTTGATACTGGAACCCACTGGCCTCAGATTCTTGCTCCATCTTTTTGCTGCTGCCTTGCTTTCTCTCTTTTCACAAGGCTTCTCCGACTCAGGAGATTTTCCCAGATAGTTCACCTCAGTTTCTCGCAGCTGTTCACCCACTCCACCATCACTCCCCAGCTCTCCAGCAGCATCCATGGCTTTTGGTCCACACTATTCAAGGCTTGTCTCCTTGAAATAGCAGCCAGTCTCAGACTTTTGCTCTGACTTATTGCTGCTGCCTTACTTCTTTTTATCCTTACAAGGCTTCTTAGACTCAGCAACTTTGCCAATCAGTCCAACTAGCTTTCTAAAAGCTGTATGCTTGTTCCAATTCCCTTTTCCGATTCCCTAGCTAGCATCAGAGGTTTCCAGCCACCCTTTCCAAAGTCCTGGATTTCTGCCCCTTCCTGTTTTACCCTTCACCTCATAGAATGCAGTTGCATGCCCCAGCTTGCCAAAGACACTACATCTCAGGGATGGGTCCACAAGGGGCCGACAAGTTTTCTTGCTTTGTGCTGCTTCCCCATCACTGCCATCGTTGGAGGCCCTACTACAAGAGATTGAAATAGTGTTTTTAATCATGCTGTTGTAACATTTCCTTTTAATTGTCTGCAGTACTTTAAGCTTCTACCATCACTGTTAATATGTCACTACAGTACTTGCTCAAATTGTTATCTGTGGCTTCAAAAAACTGACCTTAGCAAAAGTTGCCTCAAAAACACTTGCATTACATGTTAGTCCAACAATCCAGGGTATTTTCTGTAGCTTCTGTAGCCATCTTCCCTATTTTAGTGGCAAACTGCCCTATGCAGTCAACTGGAAAGGTTTTTAATTGATAATTTCTTTGTTGCATTCAACAATTCTTTCTCTAATCATTGTATGAAGTTTACATTGTGAGATACTTACAGGCAGCCGAACACCATACGAAGATTCTACTGAGAGCAGTCTTTCTTTGAATGTATGGACGTATTTTATCAATATTTGTGCTCTGACTAACAGTACTATTGCAATTTATGGCACGTTGGGTCCAATCTTTACCTCATGACATTGATACATATACAGATTATTTTTTGCACCAGGTGCAGGCCCCACTGAAAGGTTAGCACCTCTGTCAATGCCAAGAAACTGCTGTCACAGCAATGAGAAGCTGGATTGCCAAGCCAGATCAAGTTGGCTGCATTAAGAGCAAGGAGAGAAAAAGGCAGATGCTGATTTGAAGTAGGTACAGGTGGCACAGTCAAGCTGCCATGACATTTCTTTATATTTTATAAACATGTTAACAAAATAGCAATTATAATTCATTTTCACATTCATGTTTTTTTTGGGTTATGGCAGAGCTATGAAACCTAAAAGATTTTATAGATAGAAGAGTGAAATTAGTGTCACTGTTGGTGATGATATTTATATTGGTGTTTGCGTTGATATTAAAGATAATTTTCATGTTTTCAGATTTTGACTGCTTAGTGTAGGAGGAATTTTAGGTTAATCTGTGTTGAGATTTACTGTGTAGCTAAATTTAGCATGTATAGTTAATACACAGAAAACCAACTAGAAAGGAATGTGTTAGCTAGTAGCTAGCACAAATTGATAAAATTGTGCCTTACACAGTTTTGGGACAACAAGGATCATCAAAAAGTTTTATATAGGTATTCACATCTATGAGAAGAGACTTTGCTAAGTCTGTTGAGTGAAATGTATCCCTTTTATGAGTGACAATTCCAAGAAATCCATGTGTTGTTTGACAATGTCAGAGTTTCTCCCACTGTAATGCATGCTCTTCCTCACCTCTTTCCCTGTGATTACAAGTACTTAAAATATGAACAGACATTTAACTGAGGGATATTTAACTAGACTTAAGAAAGAAAATCAAAGACTTGATTTTACAGAGTACTCTTCATGAGTTCAGTACTTCCCAGCCAGTGAAGTATTTTGAAGTCTAGTTACTGTTCCAAAGAAGGAATATTCCTGAGTGAAAATTCCTACAATGGTTAGTCAACAGGCAGACTATAATTACTAGTCACATATTTCAGGTACTAGCATCCCTGTGTTTCATTGCAGAAAGCCAAATAGTGAAGGACAGAAAGAGAATACAATCTTGACACACTGATCATGCTTGCTTTACAGATGTACACACTGCAAATGTGCACCTCCAAAATCAACAACTGCAATATATCAATCTGCCACTGTATATATGTAGGTCAAAGTAAATCCTCAGTTAATAATGACCTGAACAGAATTAAACACTCAATCACTGTACAATTAACAGATTCACTTCTCTCTTTAAATAAAAATTACAATTTATACATACAACTTTAAAGTAAAGTCTTCGATATTCTGTGTATATTATGACATTGCATGATTCTTTTCCTCCTGGATCTGATAAATGATTTTATATGTGCATTTATTTTGTTGAAGCAAACTGATGGTGGCTTGAATTTCAGAAGATCCTTTTGTTTCAGCATTTGTTTCAAGCCAAGGAGTTCAGTCAGTAATCTTTACTCACTGACTTTTCATGGAATGTAGATTAATCCACAGGTATGATTATCTATTTAACACACAATATATATATTATCTTCAGTACATCCATTGTACAGAATCCCACTTAAAGTTCTTGACAAATAAAATCAAGTCAAGTACCTCAATTTTAGCAGCCTACATACCGCTATAATTTCACAGCTTTCCAAGGTAAAGGACAATGTTTTCTCATAATCAGAAATATTATGAAATTATGCAATATATTTCCAAAACTGGACCCTAAATATAAGAAGTTAAGATCGCATTTATTCAGATATGTTTCCTTGGACACCACCTTACAAACATACATCCTCTACACCTAGAAGGACCAGTGCATCAGTTGCACAGGATCAACACTATTGGCATGTTCCTCTCTGAGCCGCATACCATCCTGACTTGGAAATACAATACCATTCCTTCACTGTCACTGGGTCAAAAATCTTGAAACCTCTTCATAACAGCATTCTAGTTGAACCTAAACCGCAAGGTCTGCAGCAGTTTAAGATGGCAGCTAATCACTGCCTTCACCAGCACAATTAAGGGTCAGCAATAAATAATGGTGCAGCCACCTCAGCCAACCCATGAAGAAATAAAAAAAATCCAGTCTTCATTTTCTTAATAACCACAGAAAGAACTGTGGATGCTGTAAATCAGAAACAAAACCAGAAATTGCTAGAAAAGCTCAACAGGTCTGGCAGCATCTGTGGAGAGAAATCAGAGTTAATGTTTTCTGTTCTGAGGAACGGTCACTCCACCCGAAAGGTTAACTCTGATTTCTCTTCACAGATGCTGCCAGATCTGCTGAGCTTTTCCAGCAATTCCTGTTTTTGTTTCATTTCCTTAACGTTTTATTTAAGATGTGATAATTAAAATAGATTAGTTACCATGCCAAAGTAACCACAAAAGATTACATATTAATATTGTAATACAGAAGGACGTAAATGAGACAAACCCCCAATTAATGGATTGCGAAAAAAGGGGATTTTTGGGGACTGAGAAAGGAACTTGGAAAAATAAAATAAAAAATAATATTAGAAAGTAATAATCAGGAACAATACAAACGTTTAAAATGGCGTTCAATGACATTGAGGAAACATATATTCCACTGAAAGTGGAAAAAACAAAGTAAACACCAATGAGACTCCATTGATAGGTAAAGACAGAAAGGAATAACTGAGTTTAGGAAACAAGCTTGTATTAAGTACATAGAAAGTAGAGGAGTGTAGAATGAAAGTGAAGAGATTAGGAGAGAAATTAAAAAAGAAACAATCGGCTAGTCAAAGAGAAACAATTAAAATAAATTATCAAGGAACATAAAAAGAATAAAATATTTTACAGGCACATAAATTGAAAAGAAAACAACACTGTGATGAGAATGGGACCATTAAGAGATAAATAGGATAATAGCACAGCAATGATAAAGCGATGGTAGGAATATTAACTGATACTTTCACTTCAGTACTTACCAGGAAGAATATTGAACATTTGACATTGAACAATGAAATGATAAACGAGATAAGCGCATTTTAAGTTAAGAAAGGCATGTATTGTATACACTAAACCAACACAAAGAGAAGAAAGCATTTGGTCCAATGGATTTCCTCCACATGTTAAAAGAACCTGAGGAAATGTTAGCAAAGATATTACTGTACATACTTTAGTAATTCAGATTCTAGCCTTTGCACCATTTCAAAACTGTTAATTACAGGTATATACCTAACCACAATAGTTTCAGTCTGCTCACACTGTGTACAGCAACCCATAACAGAAAGCCCAGTTCCTCTACATCACCTAAATATTATTTGTTTAACTGCAACACAATTCTCTTACAGGTTGACATATGTCTTCTATGAAATTTATTTTACTGTTAATAAGACTTTAATTTTTGTGGTCATGCAACAATGGCTGAAACTTTGAAGCAATCAGTTTGGCAGATTTTATGCCCCAGAGAGGATTGCCTAGTGTTGCATTGTACTAGATTATATGGAGGAGTGATGGGAGCAAGAAGTATAGGCCCACTGAACTCCTGACCTAATTATATCATTGGTCCAAATACAGAGAAAAGAGTTGAACTCAAGAGAGGAACTGAGGGTCACATTGTGGTAGTATTTGAGTGAATGAGGCATTACCTTAACAAAACTGGAGATAATGGGAATCAGGTAGGACATTTCTCACATGTGGAAGTTATACCTAATAGAAAAGAAGACAGTTGTGATTTTTGGAGGTCAATTATTTTATCCACAGGGTATCTTTGCAGGAGTTCCTCAGGGTAATGTCCTCTGGGCCCAACTATCTTCAACTACTTCATTAATAACCTTCCCTCCATCTTAAGGTCAGAGTGGGGCTGTTCACTGATGACAACATGATGTTCAGCATCATTCAGAAACCGTCAACCAGTGTGGCAGTCCATTTCTAAATGCAGGAAGTTCTGTATAGCATTCAGACTTGGGCTAACAAGTGACAAGTAACATTTATGTCATATAAGTGCTAGACAATGATCATCTCTAACAAAAGAGAAACCAACCAAATGCCCCTTAACATTCAATAGAACATAGAACATAGAAAAGTACAGGCCCTTTGGCCCACGATGTTGTGCCGAGGTTTAATCCTAATGTAAAATATAACTTAACCCATGTACCCCTCAACTCACTGCTATCCATGTGCATGTCCAGCAGTCGCTTAAATATCCCTAATGACTGCTTGCACCACCACAGCTGGCAACGCATTCCATGCATTCACGGCTCTCTGCATAATGGACCTACCTCTGACGTCTCCTTTATACTTTCCTCCTAATATCTTCAAACTATGACTCCTCATACCAGTCAATCCTGCCCTGGGGAAAAGTCTATGGCTATTGACTCTATCTATTCCACTCGTTATCTTGTATACATATCGATCAGGTCTCCTCTCTTCCTCCTCCTCTCCAGAGAGAAAAGTCCGAGCTTATTCAATCTTTCTTTATAAGGCAAGCCCTCAAGTCCAGGCAGCATCCTGGTAAACCTTCTTTGCACCCTCTCCAAAGCCTCTGTATCTTTTCTACAGTAGGGCGACCAGAACTGGACACAATATTCCAAGTGTGGTCTCACCAGGGAATTGTAGACCTGCAGCAAAACCTTGCAGCTCTTAAACTCTATCCCCTTGTTAATGAAAGCCAAAACACCATATGCTTTCTTAACAACCCTATCCACTTGGGTGGCAACTTTAAGGGATCTAAGTATTTGCATACCCAGATCCCTCTGTTCTTCCACACTGCCAAGAATCCTGTCTTTAATCCTATATTCAGCATTTGAATTCAACCTTCCAAAATTATCACTTCACATTTATCCAGGTTGAACTCCATCTGCCATTTATCAGCCCAGCTCTTCATCCTGTCTATGTCGCGATGCAGCCTGCAATAGCCCTCGATACTATCAATGGAACCTACAACCTTTGTGTCATCTGCAAATTTACTAACCCACCCCTCAACCTCCTCATCCAAGTCATTTATAAAACTACAAAGAGCTGAGGCCCAAGAACAGAGCCCTGTGGGACACCACTGACCTCTAGACAGAATACTTTCCATCTACACCCATTCTCTGCCTTCTGTCAGCCAGCCAATTCTGAAGCCAGATAGCCAAATCTCTTTGTATCCCATACTTCCTGACTTTATGAATGAGTCCACCATGGGGAACCTTATCAAATGCCTTACTGAAGTCCATATACACCACATCCAATGCTCGACCTTCGTCGACCTGACTTGTCCCCTCCTCAAAGAACTCAGTAAGATTTGTGAAGCATGACCTTTAATCACACTATGCTTTGCCAAATGGTCATAAATCCTATCCCTCAGACTTCTTTCCAAAACCTTGCAGACCACAGGCGTAAGACTGACTTGTCTGTAATTGCTAGGGATTTCCCTATTACCCTTGTTGAAAAGAGGAACAACATTCGCCTCCTTCCAATCCTCCGGTACAACTCCTGTGGAGAGTGAGGAGGTAAATATCCTCGACAGAGGCTTAGCAACCTCTTTTCTCGCTTCTGAAGGAGCCTAGAATAAATCTGGTCTGGCCCTGGGGACTTATCAATCTTAATGTTTTCCAAAATTTCCAGCACATCAACTTCATCAGTCTTGATCTGGTCTAGACTGTATCCCAGCTCCTCAAAGTTTTCATTTACAACAAGTTCCCTTTCCTTGATGAAAACCAAAGCAAAAAATTCATTTAGGGCTTCCCCTATCTGCTCAGACTCCACGCACAAATTCCCTCCGCTATCCCTGATCGGCCCAACCTTCTCCCTGATCATTCTCTTATTCCTCACGTATGAGTAAAATGCCTTTGGATTCTCCCCAATCCTTCCTGCCAAGTCTTTTTCGTGCCCCCTCCTGGCTCTCCTCAGTCCATTTCTGAGGTCCTTTCTAGCAGGCCTGTAATCCTCTAAAGCTGTGCTAGATCCTTGCTTCCTCCACCTTACATAAGCTGCCTTCTTCCTTTTGATGAGAAGCTCCTCTGTTCTCGTCATCCAAGGTTCCTTAATCTTACCCCTTCTTACCTGTCTCAGAGAAACAAATTTGTGCATCACTCACAACAACTGCTCCTTAAATAGTCTCCACATATCTGCTGTGCCCTTTCTGTGGAACAATTGCTCCCAGTCTGTACTTCCCTACTCCCGTCTGATAGCGTCATAATTTCCTTTTCCCCAATTAAATATCCTCCCTCGGTAACTGCTCCTTTCCCACTCCAAGGCTATGGTAAATGTGAGGCAGTTGTGATTACTGTCACCAAAGTGCTCTCCCACCGCAAGATCTGACACCCGTCCTGGCTCATTGCCGAGCACTAAATCCAAAATGGACTCTCCCCCTTGTCAGTCTGTCTACATACTGAGTAAGGAACCCCTCCTGAACACACCTGACAAAAATGGCTCCATCCAAACCATCTGCACTTACGAGGTTCCAGTCGATGTTGGGAAAGTTGAAATCACCCAAAACAACAACCAACATTCTGCATTTTTCCAGAATCTGCCCACCTATGAGATCTTCAATCTCCCTACTGCTATTAGGTGGTCTGTAGAAACCCCCCAATGCGGTGGCTGTTCCCTTGCTGTTCCTAACTTCCACCCATACTGACTCAGTAGACAAACCTTCCTCAACAACCTTCGTTTCTGTGGCTGCAATGCACTCTCTCATTAGTCAGTACTAACCTCTGTGATTATTCTGGGAATTAGCATTGACCAGAAACGGAATGAAACCATCACATAAATATTATGTCTATAAGACCAGGCCAAAGTTTGGGAATTTGGTGGTGAGTCACTCACCTCCTAACTCCTCATGTCAATCTATCATCAACAAGGCAGCACTTAGGAGTGTAATTGAACAACCTGAATGAGACAGCTCCAACAACACTCAAGATGTTCAACACCATCCAAGACAAAGCATGATTGCCACTCCATTTAACATTTTTAGCATGTAATCCCTCTGCCAAAAACATTGTGGCGGTAGTGCATGCCAAGTACAAGTTGGTCTGCCACAACTCAGCAAGACTCCTTTGACAGCACCTTCCAAACACACAACCACTACCACCTAGAAAGACAAGATCAGCTAATACATGGGAATACCACCACTAGCAAGTTCCCTTTCAAATGACACATTTTTCTCACTTGAACTATCATGCTGTTTCTTCAGTGTCACTGGAACTCTTTCTCTAACAGCATTGTAGGCGCGATCTGCAGAAGATGGACTGCAGTGGCTCAAGATGGCAGCTCACTATCATTATCTCCATGGTAATTAGGGATGCATAATAATTATTGGCTGAACCCGTGATGTTCACATCCTGTGAATGAATTAAAAACAAAGAATTCGAAGGACTGGGAGGATAAGGAAAAGCATAAGGAAGAAATTAGAGGTGTAAACAGGATATGAATTAAAACATGTTTGGAACATCAAAGCTAACAGTAAAAGATTTTATAAATGTAGAGAAAGAGAGTGGTAAAGTGAATTGTAGACCTATAAAGATCACAGCAGACGTGTAAAATGCAGAAATGAATTTTATTTATCAGTTTTAGGTATAGATGAAGATTACAAAATACCCACATTTTGTAAAATGGTTTAAGGGAATCCAAGCACAAGTGGGAGGGACATAAGCATTTAATCTAAATTTAAAATAGCTAGCAATTAAAAATAATTGCATTTAAGATCAACAAATCTCTCGCTTCAGATGGTTTCTGGCGAAAGGAATTATTGAAAATAGGTGTGGAAATTACAGCCACATTACCTTAAACTGTGGCAAATGAATAGACTTTTGAAGCCTCCAGAAATCCTTCCAAAAACCTAGGTTGACTTATAAACTGAGCATAAAATGAGAATCATTGGTATAGGAGGTAATTATTTTGAAATACAAAAAAAAGCATTAGTTTAATATAAATTTCCATCGCAATGTAGTACAGTTTATTGAAAGAATCAAATGTACAAAGATGTTTTTAACCATAACCAAAAGAATTTAATAGCTGTCAATTTCATTATCTTCAGCATCTGATGTAAATTATGATGAGTATAGCATCATCATAAGATCCCACTCTGAGTCAGCTCGTTTTCTTTCAGAATTATCCCTCCAAAACAAATCATTTTTCTCTCCATCACTGAATTGGATATTCAACATTGTTTGAATAATCTAATGACACTTGATGTGCTAATAGTATTTCACAGGCTAATAATAAAACTAGACAAAACATTACGCACCTATTTTCTCTCTTCCTGGAGGCTTTTTCTCTATCAACCATCCATATATTCCATTTGGGCCAAACATAATCCTTGAATGATTTGTAAAAGCACATATCTAAAGGTTAGTCTACAAGTTAGTCCACCTCACTTAATTGCAATGTGGGTGTTATTTCTTCCCAGGCACTTCTTGATCTCATTAGATTTCTGAGATCTGTACATGTACTACACTAATAAGCTGCATTAGTTTTGCAGGTTATCAGGATGTCCATTCCAAACACTACCAATCCATAACTTCAATTCATTCTCATCCATCATTGTGATCATACACAAGAACCTCTGCAGGCAGTTTGACATTTAGCAGAGGTTTACATTTGAAACTTGCCATACGCTTTAGTATCCTTCATTTAACCATACAGGTGTCTACCACAGTGAATCTTCTTATTTCTGTGGCTTTTGCTAAAGTAGGGGAAGTGATGACCTAGTGGTGCTATTGCTGGACAGTTAATCCAGAGACCCAAGTAATCATCTGAGGACGGGGTTCAAATCTTGCCACAGCAGGTGGTGGTATTTAAATTCATTTTTTTTTTAAATCTGAATTAAGAGTCTAATGATGACCATGATTGTCAGGAAAATCCACTTGATTCAATAATGTCCTTCAGGATAAGAAATCTCCATCCTTACCCAGTCTTGTCTTCATTTGACTCCAGACCCACGGCAATGCAGCTAACTCTTAACTGCTGTCTGGGCAACGAGGGATGGGCAGCAAGTGTTGGCCGAGTCAGAGACATCCACATCCTGTGAATGAATTAGAAAAAAATGTTTTTGAATCTTTCAGTTCCATAGTTGAGTTGCTGGGAATATCAGAATTCATGGTTATTTCATTTAAGTCACTGATGTGACTTGATGGGCATTTGTGTTTGCTATTATCTGAGATGAATCACAGAACATTGGTAATTTTGGCACCAATAGGCTGGGCCTGTTTTCCCTGGAGTGTCAGAGGCTGAGGGGTGACATTATAGATGTTTTTAAAATCATGAGGGGCATGGATAGGGTAAATAAACAAGGTCTTTTCCCTGGAGTGGGGGAGTCCAGAACTAGAGGGCATAGGTTTATGGTGAGAGGGGAAAGATTTAAAGGGCAGATATTTCACACTGGGTTGTATGTGTATGGAATGAGCTGCCAGAGGAACTGGTGGAGGCTGGTACAATTACAACAGTTAAAAGGCATCTAGATGGGTATGTGAATAGGAAGGGTTCAGAGGGACATGGGCCAAGTGCTGGCAAATGGGACTAGATTAATTTAGGATATCGAGTTGGCATGGACAAGTTTGACCGAAGGGTCTATTTCTGTGCTGTACATCTCTATAACTCTTGTCATAGTCTCCAAGCAAGTTTAGCTCTCTGTCACAAGGCTAAGCTGATTTGTTCCAATAAAGAGGCTCCATTAACTAACCATTGGTCTAAAATACTGCAACTGCATTTCATTTGTCCCACTTAAATGCATAGATACACATTGCATTTCTCATGATAACATAGTTCTAACAATTTTTGAGAAGATATTCTAAGACATGCTTCTCAAGGTGATGTTAGTGGCCAATCTGTGTTATTCTGGCATTTTTTAGAAACTTGTTCAGTAAAAATTCTTTGTTTTTCCATTTTCACACCAACTTTTAGTTATTTCTGAATGTGCTCTGTGCAGCAGTTACTTGCTGAGTTAGCAATTTTGAATTAAATGCAGCCTCATATTTCACCCGTTTTGCCAGAAGAGTTACTTCTGTTCATCACTTGCCATATACGTGCTGTCTGTTCTGCATAGTGTATTCAGGCTCGCGCTCATTTCCTTCATAACACAGTCCATATTGGCTGTTTGGTCCCAGGCACTGACTTACTGTACAAGGTGATTAAAACATGCAATTAATGGAATGAAATATTGAGACTGACTACTAATGTGACTATGGCATGGCATAGTTGGATAGAGGGTTTGATATGCAAAAGAATAATATTTGATGCTTGGTTTGTATGTTGGATCCATTTGCACACCATGTTCTCTGGGTAGTCATAACTACTTAAGATTAAGAAGTTAAAAATCACACAACACCAGGTTATAGTCCAACAGGTTTAATTGGAAGCACACTAGCTTTCGGAGCGACACTCCTTCATCAGGTGATTGTGGAGGGCTCGATCGTAACACTGTGTTACGATCGAGCCCTCCACAATCACCTGATGAAGGAGCGTCGCTCTGAAAGCTAGTGTGCTTCCAATTAAACCTGTTGGACTATAACCTGGTGTTGTGTGATTTTTAACTTTGTACACCCCAGTCCAACACCGGCATCTCCGAATTAAGATTAAGAAGTTGGTTTTTGAGTTGGAAAATTGCAAATATCACTCCACTAATTAAAGAACAAAGAAAGGCAAAGAAGCAGGAAACTAAAGACCTGCCAGTTTTATATAACTTGTGGGAAGTCACTGAAATCTTTCATTAGGGGTAGATTGACTGAATGTTTGGGCAAATAAAAAATAATCAAAGAAAGTCAGCAAGAATATGTTATGTCTAATTAATCTAGTTACAATTCTTGAGATCAATAAGATGATGTATTTAGGAAACTTTATGGATATTAACTATATTCTTCAATAATGTTCCACGCAAAAATAGCAAATTAAATCTATACCAGTTATATTTTCTAAGGATCTGTAGTGATATAACATCATTTTACCATGTTTCATACACTTGAATAACGATCAATCTGACATAAAAGTTGGCCGAAAGTTTTGACCAGAAAATCATTCATTTTCAAATATTTATGTATGACTCAACTCCAAAATCTCAGGACAAAAAATGATTTTTGTTTAGCTGGAACTTGCCAGAAATTTGCTAACTGTTATTTTTGTCGAGCTTCATAGAGGCTTTCTTTCTATGAGGCTTAGTGAACTTTCTTGCACCATTGTCCAAAATTTAGCTCATCAGCTAGCTACCTCAACTCTATGCCATGCCTCAATGCCAATGTTAATCCTGTTCTCCCACTTGATGTAAGGGACTTTAACATTACTGCTGAGATATCATGGGATGCACTATATTAAAAAAGGTTGCCACTGCCCTGAGCAGTCCAAAGCTGCCCAGCAAATTAACAGTCATTTGCCCTTGACATGATAGACAAGCACAAATTGGTGTGCACTTTGCAGACAGCAATAGGGGTGAGCTATTAGATGGGGTGGTGCAGAGGAGAGATATCTTCATCCACTAGGGCTGGCAGAGGATGCCATGACACCAGATTTTGCCACCATGGCCCATGGTTGCCACTTGGGTCAGTGGTATCTCCATGGTTTGGAGGAATGCAGAGCAAAATTAGCAAAAATTATAGAAACTCAACTCTTGAGCAAGTGTATATGGTGCATCAGTGACTTGGATAATGGAATAGAAAGGAGTATATGTAAATTTGGAAATGGCATCAAGTAAGGGGCACTGTAAGTTGTGGAATTGAGAGCAGGAAGTTGCAAAGGAAAATAAACTGGTTGACCAGATAGAGAAAGCTATGGAGATCAATGTTGGAAAGGGTATGCTTATCCATATAGAATCTGAAAAAGTCAAATGAGAATATTTTATAAGAGGCTAGAAGCCCCTGAGAAGCAGGGGCATTCAGATGTACTCAGGTACATAAACCACTCGAAAGTTCTCCACAACTACAAAAAATAATCAGTGGTGGAAAAGCTGATGCTGTACTGGGGTGGACAAAGTTAAAAATCTCACAACACCAGGTATTGTCCAATAGGTTTATTTGGAAGCACTAATATTCGGAGAGTCGCTCCTTCATCAGGTGGTTGAGGAGTATAAGACCATAAGACACAGAACATATTCAAAGGGCCAAATAGCCTTCTGCTGCTCCTATTGTTTATTCCTTAACATCACAGGGGCATTTACAGAAGAAATGGCGGTCAGCAAAGAAATGAGGGGTGAATCGTGTTGTGGTTCCTTTTTTATTCATGCCTCTTTTTTTTATGTAAGATGAGTGACAATGGAAATTTCAGCCTCTAGAAGGAAATATCTTTGTGGAATTTACAGTTAAAATACAAGAGGTCATTCTCTAATGTCATTTTCCCACTGGGTGTCTCACTTGCTGAGAAACAATTTGGAAGTTTGGACTCATCCTTTGCATGATCTCTCTGATCATTAATCTGAATGGTCAGAAAACCATTTGGGAAATATGCGTGCATTTTAACCTGTGATTCCGACAGCTGAAATTCCCTGTTGGATGTGTTAGGCTGGAAAGTTGTTACAAAGTTCTCAGAAACAATTATGAGTGAACATTTTGTGACTTTTTGGTTGTATCTAAGGAATCGAGTATGTGACAGAGTCATTTATTTCCATTTCAAGAATTCTAGATTAACCAAAAGGTCAATTTCAAATCCAGCATAAGAAGTAATATATAGTTCTAGTCAGTGTGATCATTGCAATAGCACTACATGCTTTTGAATCATAGAATAATATGCCATTTTGATTAATATCCTGCTAAATGAAGTAGGGGCATGATATTAAAAGTGATATTTTGCACAATCTTTGCAACTTACATCCATAAACATTATGATGGATATTGAGCTGAATATTGAAAACGACATGTTCTACTTGTGCTGCAGCATACTGCCATCACAAAGTTAACTATAGAGATATTTTTGGACAAGTTCCAAGTAAAATATTCCACATTTTTTTTTAAAATCCAATAAGAAATTACATAAAATTATAATTTGCAAAACGTCAATGAAACTAAGTTTTAGGTTAAGCTTTTTTCATGCTTCTGTTTAAGAATTAGCACCAATACCATAATAAATTTGAAATGATACTAACACCGACACAGATAATAGCACTGTTAATAATACCACCATAAATATCATGCATATCAACACCAGGAAAGATAACACCAGCACCAAAAATAATTAAACAAATTGTAGCACCCATATGAACGCCAAAAGTACACTACTATCAGATGTGCGAATATGAGCATTGCAAAAATATCACCAGTATAAATATGAACAGAATACCAAGGATGATATATCATCACAAATGTACAAATGTTATTGTTCTTACTGCAGGGCCTCACTCATACACCCACCAAGCCATGGCATCTCCACAAGGATTTATAAAGACCAGGGAATATTGTATTGTTCACAATAAGTTTGAGCTTGGGGCATAAACATGGGACAATCTTTCTGTGCCCATGTTTATGAAGGCAAGTAACAAGCAAACTTAGTGCTGTTTTGACAGTTGAATTATTTCATTCCCCAGCCCAGCATACCTCAACAGAAGATATAAGAGAGTACTCAATCCATCGCACTTAAACAAAACTAAGCTGAATGGAAGGGGATGTTGATAGTGCTGCAATTGAAAAGAGGGAAAGTGAAACACCAGTGCAGAGTGAGAGCTCTGCAATTCTCTTTCGGTAAAGAGGCAAACAGGATATGAGATGCTAGGTCTCTGCAGGGTGCCAGGGTACCCCTGATTAACACTATCCAAAGGGAATGAGAGTTGGTAGCCAGAGAAGCAAACTCCCAAAGTCTGGACCCTAAGATCTGGTAGCAGTGCAAAAGGTTCATTGATCTAATTCAACAAATACATCATCAAAGAATATGTCATACACACCACGCTGTAAAACTCTCCTGCAGTTAACAAACCATACTCCCATCACTCAGTCATCAGCAGTCCTTAATTCAGGGTTCATGCCTACCATTCAGACATTTAAACACACCCTCAAATACCTTCCATTGAAGCTAAACATATATGCAATTCTCACGGGCCTGTGCCTCTAAATATTCAGCATTGGCTGACACATCAAGCAAACGAAGTGCAAAAGAATCACTGGCATGATTTCCTCTCTCATATTAGACAAGGTTTCTACGATAGAAATGAGCAAAAAACAAAATGATAGAGAATAGTCATTACTTTATCCCACAAACCCAACAGAGGAGCTTGAGCTGGGCATAAGGGAGCCAGATTGTGACAGATTCTGTGATACCTACATTGCCAAGGGCATTCCTGATGATGGCATGTTACACCTCCTGTTACAACGCCCTTCCCACTTCACTTTTACTGACATGATTTGCAAGTTAGAAAGCTTATTTTATATATCTCCACCTGCACCCCAACCCTACCCCTCATATCAATTTTCTCTTTCCAGTTTTAAGGTTTCAGATACCTATGAATGAAAACTGCAGTCCAAGAAGGGAGATAGATAGCAACACAGATAAAGAAATAATGTCACTTGATTTGACAAGTCAATAGTTCTGATGTTGGAACTGGGTTAACTTTGGAGCTTAGTGCAGTCATAATCTGTAACTGATGAGTCACTGCCCATGAGCGGAGTGCAAACAGGTCAGAAGTAAAGCTAACATATGTTCCAAATCTCTAGAGGGCAAATTCTTGACAAGTTCTGAGGAATCAGATGAAGACTTCAATGAGAAGCCTACAGGAAAACACTAATGACCACGCACACCTTGCTGCACAGTGCATTATCAAGTCTGCCAAACAGCCTGCTGTTGCTCACCCAGCTCCATTATTGCATAGGGCATTACAGAGCATTTCGAATGCATCCATTCCAACATGAAAGTGATGACCACATCTATGTTAGAATTTGCATATCCAGCCATGCTGCATTAACTGATGGTTGCTGTTTTAAAATTCATTGTAACACAGGCAGATGCCACCAAATGTGTCAATGCTGTCTCTCTTGATATGCAACACCTTCATCATTTCCCATCTTCTCTTGTATGGAAAGATATGAAAAGAAGTCTAATGCCACTGTGACCTTACGGGTACATGTAATGCTGTCTTCACCAAGTGTAAGGTTCTGGATCAATTGAGTAGAGCATTTAGAAATATATAATATAATAATAAGCAGATTCAGCATGGCTTCATGAGGACAAATCATTCCTGACCAATTTATTAGAATTCTTTGAGGCGGTAACAAGTAGAATAGAGAAAAGCGAAGCAACGGATGCAATGTATTGATTTAAAAATGGCATTTGACAAGGTATCAAACATTAGGCTACTTAATAAGAGAAGAGCCTATGGTATTAGAGGTAGCATGTTAACATGATATCTGGTCGGCATGGACAAGTTAGACCGAAGGATTTGTTTCCATGCTGTACATCTCTATGACTCTATGACTGGCTAACTAATAAAAGTCATTTATTTTTTATAAAGAGGCCATTTTCTTAAAATATATATAATGTGTTGGATGAGAAAACTGTATGTACTGTAACCAAAGTTGAAGACTATATAAAAATAGGCAGAGAGTCAGATGGTGAGGACGACACAAAATCTGCAAAGGTACACAGACAAGTAAAATGAGTAGGCAAAACCCTGACAGATGGAATATAATGTGGGAAAATGTGAGGTAATGCAGTTTGGCAGGAAGAATAGAGGAGTTGAATATTATTTAAATGGAGAAAGGCCGGACATAGCTACAGCACAGAGGGAATTGGGAGTTCTCAGGCAACAATCACAAAAAGGTAGCATACACCTTCAATAGGTAATGGGGAGGGCAAATGGATTGTTAATTTTGTTTCAAAGGCAATGAAGTATATAAATAGGGAGGTCTTGTTAAAACAGTACAATGCACTAGTCAGACCAGAGCTGGAATATTGTGAACTGTTTTGGTTCCCTTATCTAAGGAAAGCTCTATTAGCATTCCAGAGAAGGTTCACCAGTCTGATCCTCGGTATGGAGGGAATTTCTGAGGGGGAGAGGTTGAGTAGGTTGGGCTTGTACTCATTGGAGTTTAGAATAATGAGAGGTGACTTTATTGAAACGTACAAGATTCTTTGGGGACTTGACAGGCTAGATTGGAAAGGTTGTTTCCCTTGTATAACACGTATTCAGCTGAGACTGATGAGCAAAGCTAGTCAATTGACTTGCATGAAACATGTTTCAGCAATGTGCATTAAATCAGCCAGAATAGCTGATTGACAATACTTTTCAGAATTTGATCATGCTAACAGCATTGACACACGAGACCCAATATCTAGTAGCGTGCACCATGTGAATACCCCATAGTGACCAACAACATGGTCAGTGCCATTTTATTCCTAAAGTAATCTGTAGCAAGGCACTAGTGGCACATTTGCAGTTCAGGTGGTTTGGTTTGGACATTCTGACATGCAAGTAGTCAGCAGCCTTTCATGGGAATGGCAACCTTAATTTCTGATATTATGTTATCATGTTTCTTTAGTATCATATTGATAACAGTTGCAGCATAACTATACATTCAAAATGACATAACTGAGCTCCTTAATAAAATTTCTGATCTTGTACTAAGGTCAATATTTTCATGAGGAGTAAAACTATTCAGGATTCTCTATGATCATAAACTGATTTATAGTCTTTTACTTATAAACAGAAATGCCTTGCATTGATCCAGAGCTCATATCCATTATAGGTCATGTCAAGTCAACAGAATTATGTTACAAGTAGGAACCAACATTGACTAATATATTCATTCAATACTGAGGAGGCACTTCAGTGTGAATTCTAAATCCACATTGCAAGAGTCTGCCAATTTGATGTTTGAATTATCCACCAATATGGATGGCATTACAGACGTTTTCATTGCCAAAACATTAATGCTGATCAGAGACAATAAAGTCCTTCGATAGTTTTCATCTATTGACCCAGTGAATTCATTGTTCATGCTTCAGTAACTTTATTTTGATGATTTATCTCTCATATCTAACATTTATTTAAAAACTTGAGCATGTTCTGCTTGTTAGAGTGATATTTTGCAGTAGTCCTTGCCAATTCACATTCCAACCTGATGATAAAATATATATTATATTTATGAAGCAGAAGTGTAGTCTGAATCATACAATTTAAAAATAACATTTAAAAATATACATACTTGGATGATAGAGTAATTGTGCACTGAAGAAGCTCGGTACCACTCAGGATAAAGAAGTCCAGTTGATTTGTAGGCCATTCAACTCCTTAAAGATTCATTTTCTCCATCAGCAATGCACAGTAGATACCAAGTGAATCATTTTGGAGGTATACTGCAGCAACTTAGCATGGCTCCTGCAATAACAGCTTCCAAACCTCCAAACTCTGCCACCTAGAAAGACAAGGACAACAAATGAATTGGAGCCCATCACTTCTTAGTTCCCTCCAAGTTAAACACCATTCTTGTTTCACACTATATATTACTGTTACTTTGATATCACTGGGTAAAAAATCATGTAATTCATTTCTGAACAGCACCAATGGCTGTGCCTACAGATCATGGACTGCAATGGTTCCAGAAAATGGCTCACTTCTACCTTTTCAAAAGTGCTGGGCAATAAATGAAAGCCATGCCAGTGAATTCCAGATTTCATACACAGATGAAAACAATACTCTCTAATCAATGTAAAAGCTGAAAGAATTGCAGATACAGTAAATCAGAAACAAAAACATAAATTGTTGGAAAAGCTCAGCAGGTCTCTCAGGATCTGTGGAAAGAAATCAGAGTTAACATTTTGAGTCAAGTCGCTAAGGAAGGATCGCTTGACCCAAAATGTTAACTCTGATTTCTCTCTGCAGATGCTGCCAGACTGCTGAGTTTTTCCAGCAATATCTGTTTTTGTCTCTAATTTACTGTATCTGCAATCCTTTCGGTGTATATCATATGTTTAAGTGGTGAGAGTTGGAAGGTTGCAGAAGCTCTAACCAAGGGCTGAGAGAATGGGTGCAAAGATCAAGCTGTAAATAAAGAGTTCCTGCGGAAAATTCCACGCACTCAAGCAGCATTGCTTGTGAAGAATAGCAGAGTTAGTACTCCATACACACAATAAAACATGCTGGCAGCACATATATTAAAAAGAAGCAACAAAGTCAGCAACTGAAGTGAACCTCACCACCAAGAAGAACAGAAGTTTATGAACAGTTTTTTTGAGAAAGTAACAGAGGATTCAAGAGGGCAGAGTGGTAGATGTGATCTATATGGGCTTCAGTAAGGCGTTCGACAAGGTTCTCCATGGGAGACTGATTAGCAAGGTTAGATCTCACGGAATACAGAGAGAACTAGCCATTTGGATACAGAACTGGCTCAAAGGTAGAAGACAGAGGGTGGTGGTGGAAGCTTGTTTTTCAGACTGGAGCCCTGTGACCAGTGGATTGCCACAAGGATCGGTGCTGGGTCCTCTACTTTTTGTCATTTACATAAATGATTTGGATGTGAGCATAAGAGGTACAGTTAGTAAGTTTGCAAATGAGACCAAAATTGGAGGTATAGTGGACAGCGAAGAGGGTTACCTCAGATTACAACAGGATCTTGTCCAGATGGGCTAATGGGCTGAGAAGTGACAGATGGAGTTTAATTCATATAAATGCGAGGTGCTGCATTTTGCAAAAGCAAATCTTAGCAGGATTTATACACTTTATGCTAAGGTCCTCGGGAGTGTTGCTGAACAAAGAGACCTTGGAGTGCAGGTTCATAGCTCCTTAAAAGTGGAATCGCAGGCAGATAGGGTAGTGAAGAAGGTGTTTGGTATGCTTTCCTTTGTTGGTTAGAGTATTGAGTACAGGAGTTGGGAGACCATGTTGCGGCTGTACAGGACATTAGTTAGGCCACTTTTGGAATATTGCATACAATTCTGGTCTCCTTCCTAACCGTAAAGATGTTGTGAAACTTGAAAGGGTTCAGAAAAGATTTACAAGGATGTTGTCAGGGTTGGAGGATTTGAGCTATAGGGAGAGGCTTAACAGGCTGGGGCTGTTTTCCCTGGAGTGTCAGAGGCTGAGGGTTGACCTTATAGAGGTTTACAAAATTATGAGGGACATGGATAGGGTAAATAGACAAAGTCTTTTCCCTGGGGTCGGGAGTCCAGAACTAGAGGGCATAGGTTTAGGGTGAGAGGGGAAAGATATAAAAGAGACCTCTGTTTCCATGCTGTACATCTCTATGACTCTATAACATGCGACATGACATGATGCACATTGTAGGAGCAGCAGAAGCAAACATCACATGGCAGTGACCAATGACCGAAAGCCAAAGGAGAGGCATAGTAACAGATAGAGGATCAGATCCAGTGCTCAGAATAAGTATGGAAGCCAACCTACCACTTCCATAAACACTGCAGGTAATTGAGGGACCACACCTACTTGAGGTTTGGGTGAATTAGGAGAAAAAGTTCACCAAGTACAGACCGCTTCAAAATTATATGTTAAAAAGTCCAGAATGACTGCATCAGTTCATTACTTTTTCCTTGTGGGAACCTGTTGCTGATGATGTAACAGTACATCAGCACATTAGTGAGAATGCAATAGTACATGATGAGAAATTACACTTTCCTCTTTGCAAGTTGCAAGGTCCTGGAAAGTGGAAAACCAACCCATGATCCAAGTATTCAGTGAAATAAATCATGGGATCTCTCCATGGCTATCAGAACAATGCCTATATTAAGCAGGAAGGCATGGTTAATTTGATTAATCTATGAGTCCAATGAAATTATTGATGCAGAGTAAGCCAATGGATATCAAAGAAAGTTCCCAAAACTGTTCTCAGATTCAGGAAATTGAAGTACAAGTATCACATTACCCTCCAACATACTGTTAAACCAGTTTATTTATTTATATTGAGTAAAGTACATCATGTGTTCTCAGAAATGATGAAGAAGATATGGAGAATACACAACAGGAGTGAATTCACGATTTACTATGCTAACAAGATGATGTTCAGATATGTGTGATTAACTCAGCTGTTTCAGTGTTTGAAAGGCGAACAATACTAGGCAAGAGCATCCTATTCACCAAATCAGATACTCACAGAGAATTTTGGAAATTGATTCTGGATAGGGATGCTATAAAATGGTGGCTCAGTGGTTAGCACTGCTACCTCACAGCTCCAGGGACACAGGTTTGATTCCAGCCTCAGGCGACTATCTGTGTAGAATTTGCACATTCGCCCCGTGCCTGCGTGGGTTTCCTCTGAGTACCCTGATTTCCTCCCACAATCCAAAGATGTGCAGATTAAGTGAATTGGCCATGCTAAATTGTCCATAATGTTCAGGCATGTATAGGTTAGGTGGATTAATCAAGGCAAATGTAGGGAAATGGGTCTGGGTTGGTTACTCTTTGGAAGGTCAGTATGGACTTGTTGGGCCGAGAGGCCTATTTCCACACTGTAGGGATTCTATACAAAAAATTAATTACATTTGTTCCTTTTTTGGGGGTATCATTGTTTCATCACATTACCTAATTAGGGACAGTCAACATGGCTTTGTGTGTGGAAATTGTGTCTCACTAACTTGATTGAGTTTTTTGAAGATGTGGCAAAGAAGATTGATGAAGGCAGAGCAGTAGATGTTGTCTACATGGACTTTAGAAAAGCATTCATCAAGGTTCTGCTAGTTGGACTGGTTAGTAAGGTTATGTCACATGGGTTCTGGGGGAGCTAGTCAATTGGATACAAAATTGACTTGAAGGTAAGGGAAAGAAGGTAGTGGTAGATAGTTGTTTTTCAGCCTGGAGGCCTATGACCAGTGATGTGCCACAAGGATCGGTGCTGGGTCCACTGCTTTTTATCATTTATATAAATGGTTTGGATGCAAATATAGGAGATATGGTTAGTAAGTTTGCGGATGACACCAAAATAGGTGGTATAGTGGACAGTGATGAAGATTTTCCAAGAGTACAATAGGACTTTGATCAGCTGGGACAATGGGCAAGGAGTGGCAGATGGAGTTAAGTTTGATAAATATGAGATGTTGCATTTTGATAAGGCAAACCAGGGCAGGGTTTATATCATTAATGGTAGGGCCCTGGGGAGTGTTGTTGAACAAAGAGGTCTTGGTGTGCAGGTTCATAGTATCTTGAAAGTGGAGTTATAGGTAGACAGGGTGGTGATAAAAGCATTTGGTTTGCCTTTACTGTTCATAACATTAAGTCCTGGAGTTGAGATCTCATGTTGCAGATGTACAGGACGTTGGTGATGCCACTTCTAGAATGCCATTGGTTGCCCTTCTATAGGAAGGATGTTGTTAAATATGAGATAGTTTGGAAAAGGTTTACAAGAATATGTCCGAGTTTGGAGGTTTGAGCTATAGAAAGAGGCTGAAAAAGCTGGGGCTTTCTTCTTGGAATATTAGAGGCTAAGGGGAGACTTTATAAAGGTTTATAAAATGATGAGAGGCATGAATAGGGTGAATAGCCAAGGTCTTTTTCCAAGGGTGGAGGAGTCCAAAACTAGTGAGTAGAGGTTTAATGTAAGAGGGGTAAGATTCCACTTGGTATTTCTCACACAGAAGGTAGTGTGTATATGGAACAAGCTGCCAGAGGAAGTGGTGAAGGTGGGTATAATTACAACATTTAAAAGGCATCTGGAAAGTTATTTGAATAGAAAGGGTTTTGAGGGATATGGGACAAATGCTGGCAAATGGGACTAGGTCAAATTGGGATGTCTAGTCAGTGCGGACCAGTTGGACCAAAGGATCTGTTTCTGTGCTGTTTGACTCTAAGAGCCACAGAGGCAATCATCTTTTAAGAGTTGTATCCACTCCAAAAATCTTTGAAGGAAAGATATCCAATACATCAGAAGATATTGAAGGTGTAATATGTCATGTGTACGCACATCCACAAAATTAATATGACCAACCATGATCAAACAGTGATCAGACTGATCAGAAAATCCCACAGAATATTTAATAAAAAAAGGTGGGTGTAACAAACTTAGGCTAACATTTCAAGGAGACATAATTCAAATTATATAAATCACAACTAAACAGTAATAAAATCAAAGTTTTAAGAGAATTCCCATCACCTAGGAACATCACCGAATTTCAAAGATTCTTTGGTATGGTGAATCAAGTGGGCAAGTTGTTACCAATCTTTGCCAAGATTAATGAGCACTTGAGATCTATTTACTAAAAGGAAAGTGCTGCATGTAGATTAGGAAAATACATTTGGAAAACTCACACAACTCCTAATCTCATCAGAAATATTATCACACCAAGATTCTCATTTGCTTAGATTTAATTTGATTTGATTTATATTTGTCACCTATACCTAGGTACAGTGAAAGGTTTTGTTTTGCCAGCAGTACAGGCAGATCATAGCAAACAAGGACATACAGAACAGAGGTTTCTCAGTCAGATCAAGGCATACGACTGCACAGGAGGTACACAGAGAAAGATCAACATTAGATTTGAAATTAAAGAGGTCCATTCAACAGTCTAATAGCAGGAGAGATTAAGCTGTTCTTGAACCTGTTAGTGCCTGTGTTCAAGCATCTTTATCTTCTGCTTGACGGAAGAGGTTGGAAGAGAGTATTACCGGATGGGAGTGGTCTTTGATGATGTTGGCAACCTTTACATGATAACAAGAAGTATAAATGGAGTCCATGGGTGGGAGGTCGGCTTCCATGATGGTCTGGGCTGTGCACTCAACTTTCTGTTGTTTCTTACAGTCGAGGCAGAGCAGTTGCCATATCAGGCCATTATGTACCTTGATAGAATGCTTTTATGGCACATCTATAAAAGTTAGTGAGGGTTGTTATGGACATGCTGAATTTCCGAAGTCACAAGACGCAGAAGGGGCATTGTTGTACCTTCTTGACCATCGCATCTACGTAGGAGGTTCAGGTCAGATTGTTGATTACTCTTAGGAACTTGATGCTCTCGACCCACTCCACCTCAACTCCATTGATGTAGATAGGGGTGTGTCCTCCTCCTTTCTTCCTGAATCAATGATCAGTTATTTTGTTTTGCTGACATTGAGAGACAGATTGTTATCATTACAGTCTATCTCCTTCTTCTATTCTGACTCATCATTGTTTGATATCCGGCCTACAATGGTAGCGCCATCAGAAAATTTGTAAATGGCGTTGGTATGGAAGTTGGCAACATAGCTGTGGTTGTACAGTGAGTACAGTAGGGGGCTGAGTATGCAACCTTGCATCTGCATATTCAACAGGTTTGGAGGCAATACACTTCCAAGTGCAGCTAGATGGAAAGCATAGGCCTGTCTCTTCTGCGTCTGCATCACTAGGATCATAGATGTGGAGATGCTGTATTGAGCTGGACAAAGTCAGAAGTCACATGACACCAGGTTATAGTCCAACAGGTTTATTTGAAATTCACCTGACAAAGGAACTACAGTCTGAAAGCTTGTGATTTCTAAAAAGCCTGTTGGACTATAACCTGGTGTCACATGACTTCTGACTAGAATCATAGAGTCATAGAGTCACACAGAATGGAAACAGACCCTTCAGTCTAACTAGTCCATGCTGACCATGTTCCAAAGCTAAACCAGTCCCACTTGCCTGCATTTGGCCCATTTCCCTCCAAACCTTTCGTGTTCATGTACTTATCCAAATATGTTTTAAACAGCCACCTCTTCCTCTGGCAGTTCATCCTACACACTAACCACTGTCTGTATAAAAAAGTTGGCCCTCATGTCCTTTTTAAACTTTTCTCCTCCCAGTTTAAAAATATGCATTCAGTTTTGCACTCCTCCACCTTTTAGGCTAACAACCTTTGCTATTCCCCTTGTCTATGCCCCTCATGATTTTATCTGAAAATGTGTTGCTGGAAAAGCGCAGCAGGTCAGGCAGCATCCAGGGAACAGGAGAATCGACGTTTCAGTAATAAGCCCTTCTTCAGGAATCAGGAATTCCTGAAGAAGGGCTTATGCCCGAAACATCGATTCTCCTGTTCCCTGGATGCTGCCTGACCTGCTGCGCATTTCCAGCAACACATTTTCAGCTCTGATCTCCAGCATCTGCAGTCCTCACTTTCTCCTCATGATTTTATGACCTATGACTCTATAAGGTCACCCCTCAATCTCCAGTGAAAATAACATCCCAGTTTATCCAATTTTTATACTAAAAACCTCAATTTTCAGCAGCATCCTAGTAAATCTTTTCTGAACACTCTTCAACTTAATATTATCCGTCCTATAACAGGGAGACCAGAACTGCGCACAATACTTCAGAAGAGGCCTTACCAATGTCGTTTACAGCCTCAACATGATGTTCCAACTCCAATACTCAAAGGTCTGAACAATGAAGGCATGTTTGCTAAACACTTTCTTAACCACCCTGGCTACCTGTGACACAAATTTCAAAGAATTATGTATCTGCATACCAAGGTCTCTCTGTTCTACTACACTACCCAGGGCCCTGTCATTAACTATATAAGTCCTGCCATTGTTTGTTTTACCAAAATGCAATACCTCACATTTACCCAAATTAAACTCCGTCTGCCACTCCTCTACCCATTGACCCAATTGATCAAGATCTCTTTCTACCTTAGATTGCTTCCATCAAATGGCTAGCAAAGGCAAAACAGCATTATGTCACAAATGAGAAAGAAATGTGAGCAATAGCATTAGCATGTGAACATTTTTCAGATTGTGATGGGATTACAATTCAAAATTGAAACTGACAAGAGCATTGGGCACTCATCTGTGCTCAAAAGAAATTTCCTAAATACCAACAAACATTCAGTTGTTCGGAATTAGATTTACGTGGTATGATTCAATTACTGAATATGGGAAGTACCATGCAATAGTAGACACACACTCAAGAAATACTATTGAATGCAACAGAACAAGATGATTTAGCCTTTGTTAAGGATATCAAAGCCCACCCATCAGAAGTTACAAAACAATTAATAACTACTGAAGGAAAATTGTATGAGATACAAGAAGTCCCCAAGAATGGAATGGAGATTGTATTAGATTAGATTACATTACATTACAGTGTGGAAACAGGCCCTTCGGCCCAACAAGTCCACACCGACTCGCCGAAGCGCAACCCACCCATACCCCTACATTTACCCCTTACTTACCTAACACTACGGGCAATTTAGCATAGCCAATTCACCTGACCTGCACATCTTTGGACTGTGGGAGGAAACCGGAGCACCCGGAGGAAACCCACGCAGACACGAGGAGAATGTGCAAACTCCACACAGTTAGTCGCCTGAGGCGGGAATTGAACCCGGGTCTCAGGCGCTGTGAGACAGCAGTGCTAACCACTGTGCCACCAACCCTCATTGACTTTTTTTTTTAATCCTTTTTGAATCAGGAGTTGGAAATGCATTTTGAACATTGGGACAATTTGTGTCAAAAAGTTCTAGAACAGACCATCCAAGCTTTCTTTGTTTGTGAGGCCAGGCATACAGACTAATTGTAGGCTAATTCTTGATTAAAGGAGTTCCAACAGACACAGCAACCCTGGGAAGAGCATTTTGTTTAAATAGATCACAGAAATTAGCTATTATTGAGGTCAGTACCTGGGAATTGGTTCCAGGGAGACAGGAAGACACCCTATGTTCAAGCATATGACAGTTCTTGAATGGTAATTGTGACCTTAGGAAGAGTTGATCAATTTATCAGGTGGAGTCAGAATTGAAGAGCTTTTAAACTATGTTTTCTGGGAAACAATCTTAGTTGTTGATAAGATCATATGAAGATTTGAAAGCTCCTTGCCTAAGCTGTTTTACCAGCTTCTGAAAGAGTAGAAAGTGGTGTTAGAAATATTGCTGTTTGTCTAGGTGAACTGAGAAGGTGACTCTGATCATCATTTCAGAAAATGAGTCCACATTTTATATTCTGGCCAGTTTTGTTATTTTCTTTTATCTATCCCTGAACTGTGTTTGCCTCTTTTTCTGTGAATGGAGACTGTAAACAAATGTTTTTGGTTGAAAGCATTAATATTAATCAGTTCGCTTTATTGGTTGCTCAATTTTTTTTCCGCTAAAGTTACTGTGTATTTAATAAACAGTTAAGTCTTCTGTTTAAGATACAAAACTGACATCTGGAATTAATTATTCATGAATTCTGGGATTGGCTATTCAAAAGTCTGGTTAGGAATTACAATTTGAATAATAATTGGGATCTTCAGTTTAATGTTACAGTCTTGCAAATACAGAGGTTGTAAAGCTGATTTGGTTTGGCTGTCTGTCTCCATATCATAATATTATTCTGGAAGGATGGCCAGACTATTTCTATCATTCATTACTCACTAGTGTCCCATAAGAGATTATCTTCGAGGAGAAAGTGAGGTCTGCAGATGCTGGAGATCAAAGTTGAAACTTTATTGCTGGAACAGCACAGCAGGTCAGGCAGCATCCAGGGAACAGGAGATTCGACGTTTCGGGCACAGGCCCTTCTTCAGGAATGAGCAGAGAGTGTTCAGCAGGAGAAGATAAAAGGTAGGGAGGAGGGACTTGGAGGAGGGGCGTTGGAAATGTGATAGGTGGAAAGAGGTCAAGGTGAGGGTGATAGGTCGGAGTAGGATGGAGGCGGAGAGGTCAAGAAGAAGACTGCAGGCCAGGAAGGCGGTGCCGGGCTGGAAGGATCCCTTTTATCTTCTCCTGCTGAACACTCTCTGCTCATTCCTGAAGAAGGGCCTGTGCCCGAAACGTCGAATCTCCTGTTCCCTGGATGCTGCCTGACCTGCTGTGCTGTTCCAGCAATAAAGTTTCAACTTTGATATCCAAATGAATCCAACAAGAACTGGACCAAGCATATGTGGTACTCATAATCTTCTTCATCCTAAGTATACGCATGATTTTACTACAACTGCTAAGTATTTCATCAGTAATATTTTCAGCAACATAACACAAAACATCGCAGATAAGAAAAACTGCAGCATATTAACATGCCAAATTTCCCCTAAAGTAAATGCATTAAAATTCCATCAAATTTGACAATATTGTTATGTATTTGGCTTTAAGGGGTTAACACGTAGGGGGTTCCATACAACAGCCAAGCAGGGTGAGATCAATAGTTGTGATGTTGAGAAGATATGCTCTTCTTCATTAGGGTAAATAAAACCACAGAAAGTAGACAAAATCAAACACAAAATATTGCTGAGGAAAGGAGTGAACAAAGACAGAAATGGGAACTATTTAAATGTAAATCTATGATTCGCTCCAGTAATAATATCTAACAATATTCAATATCTAGGATCATACCAAAAGAGTACTTTGAAGTATTAAAGGGATTTTCTGCTATCTAGTGATCTCTGAGGCATGAAGTTTCCCTTTCTTGATATGTGCAAGATCAAGACAAACACTAGGCATACAGTAACAGTGATATCACCGCAGGGAGTTGGCAGCCAATTACACTGAAGTATTCTCAAACAGCAAATCAGAAAGTAAAATGCAGTAAAATCTTCTACTCAATTAAAATTTCCACAGAGTAAATACAAATCATCAGTGATACACATGGGATTAAAGTAGCTGAAATATCATAACTTTTTTTTAAATTTGAAAAAAACATTATTGCCATAATAATGGCAAAAAAGCATCCCAGTGATATAACATTAGATTTCTATGAGTAACTATTGAGTTATTAAAATTAAATTGCATTTATATAGTAACTGTTATGGCCACAGAAAGATCCAAAATGCTTTACAGCCAATAAAGTACTTTGGAAGTACAGTCAGTGTTGACACATAGCAGGCAATTTACATGTAGCAAGCTCCCACAAAAAGAAATGCTGTACTAATTATTGAAAAAATATTGACTATGACACCTGGAACAACTTTCTCATCAGTGGTGAGGTTCTGGAACCCACGAGTTCAAAGGGTAATACAGGCAAAAACCATAATCACATTAAAACATGCGGTGGAACAGTCAATGGGTTTAGGAATCAAAATTTGGAGAGTGGGATTAGTGTGACGAGGTATTCATCGACTGGTATGGACATAATGTGCCAGACGACTACCTTCTGTGCATGAAATCTTACTGTGTTTTCTATGTATCTATAACTCTTATTAAAAATAGTGCCATTGGCTCTTCTATGTCTACATTAGAGGACAGACAGGCCTTCACTTAGTAGGCTCTCGTCAAAAAGATAGCAGCTTAAATCTTCCAACTTCCCTCACTGGATTGGAATGTGTTGCTGGAAAAGCGCAGCAGGTCAGGCAGCATCCAGGGAACAGGAGAATCGACGTTTCGGGCATAAACCCTTCTTCAGGAATGAGGAAAGTTTGTCCAGCAGGCTAAGATAAAAGGTAGGGAGGAGGGACTTGGGGGAGGGGCGTCGGAAATGTGATAGGTGGAAAGAGGTCAAGGTGAGGGTGATAGGCCAGACTGGGGTGGGGGCGGAGAGGTCGGGAAGAAGATTGCAGGTTAGGAAGGCGGTGCTGAGTTCGATGGATTTGACTGAGACAAGGTGGGAGGAGGGGAAATGAAATTTTCAGCTCTGATCTCCAGCATCTGCAGACCTCACTTTCTCCTAGCCATAGTGAAGCCACACAGTGTCTAACTCAATGACTCGTCTCTGGTAAATACGAACGTTGTTGATCTCCTCTTGTGTTGAAATCAGAAACAGACATGAAGGTGACAATTGGAAGCCACCCACCCTGCACTGAGACTGAAGCCAGCCGTCTCTGGTTTGATGTTTTCAAGAAAGACCTTTATATCTGCGATGGGAAGATTTGGGTGTCAATCTTACAAGGTAATGCAACAATATCATTAAGGTAGAGATGGATTGTTTGTAGTGCCACCCCTCAGTGAAGTTGTTAATGAATAAATAGAATACATAAAGAAAGAAAGTCACATTTGTATGAACCTCAGCAAGGCTCATTACGGTCAATGAAATTTTTTTTACTCAGCCAATGAAACAGGGCACAATAAGCTCCCACAAACAGCAATATGATAGTTGCCAAGTGACCTGCTTTTGCAATGTTGATTGGTCAGGACTCCAGGGTTAACTCCCTTACTATTCTTTAAAATTGTGCTATGGTATCTTCTCCCTCCACTTGAGAGGATAGAATCATAGAATCCCTACAGTGTGGAAACAGGCCCTTCAGCTCAACAAATCCACACCAATCTTCTGAAGATCCATTCCCCTATCCTATTATCCTATACTTACCCGTGACTAATGCACCTAACCTGAACATTATGACAATTTAGCATGACCAGTTCACGTACCCTGCATGTCTTTGGATTGTGGGAGGAAACCTGAGCACCCAGAGGAAACCCACACAGACATGGGGAGAATGTACTGTCGCCCAACGGTAGAATCAAATGCAATACCCTGGTGCTGTGAGACAGCAGTGCTAACCACTGAGCTACCATGCCAGATAGATGCGACCTTTTTTCTTAACAATTCGCCTCTGACTGCACACCCCTGCTCAGGACTACACTGGGGTATCAACCCAGATTAGAACTTTCTAAAGAGGCATTTTGCCCACAATATTGTAAATCAGCGTTCAGGGTTCAAGTAGTGAGTCACGCTAATTCAGAGTGCATCAGTGCTGAACGGTACTGTCTTCCATGTGCGTCAATGATCAGATAAAGGTCTCTGAGTGTTGAATAAATTATCCCCTCCCCACACAACACATACACACACACCCACTCTCTTTCTGTTTCACACACACACGTATACACACACACACAC